>NW_025422812.1:0-127814 GCF_020497125.1 Mauremys mutica
GGTGTACTTGAGAGGGACTGAAAAGGTTCTTAAGTGCAGCTTACCCTGTAACCATGACAAGGACATTTGTGGTGTCACTCCCCAGCAGGGGCGGCTCCGGGCACCAGCATGCCAAGCACGTGCCTGGGGCGGCAAGCCACGGGGGGCGGGGCGCTCTGCCGGTCGCCACTAGGGCGGCAGGCAGGTTGCCTTCGGCGGCATGCCTGCGGAGGGTCCGCTGGTCCTGCGGCTTTGGCGGACCACCTGCAGGCATGCCACCGAATCTGCGGGACCGGGGACCTCCCGCAGGAAAGCCGCCAAAGGCAGCCTGCCTGCCATGCTTGGGGCGGCAAAATACCTAGAGCTGCCCCTGCTCCCCAGCTGCTACCATAGTTACTGTGCTTTTTCAACTCCCAGCAAGCTTTGGCCAGTGGATTATGACAAGAAAACCCACTGGCAAGGCCTCCACCATGCCTTGCTCCCAAGTCATTTTTAGTTGTGCGGTGGAGAAACCACCATGGAGCTCTGCAGTGCATATGTGTGTGGACTCACACTACATAGCCCCAGCCAAATCATGATGATGCAGCTGTGTTTGGAGGACAGTCCTTGCTCTCCAATGGACAGTCCTCCAAACACAGCTGCATCATCATGATTTGGCTGGGGCTATCTCCCTTAGAACTTACACATAATTTAAGAAAATAGAAATGTTGCAGTGTGTGAGTGACGGTGCACATTGATAACACTGCATGCTCAATGCTCTACACACAGACATACCACTTCCACCCCCAATTTTTTTCAGTCCTGTGGGAACACTATCTCAACTACTTCAGTTTGAAAACTGATGCCTTTTCAATCAATACAACTGAAGTCTAGACCTACTAATGAATTGAAGGTTTAAGATAGTAGGAGGATTCAGAGAGAGAACATCATACTTAGGATGCACCTTGCAATACAGTAAAAATAACCCTTCCCAAACCCAAGCAAAATCAATAAGTAACAATAAATATTCTTTGAGTCAGCCTTATAACCCTTTTTATACGGTTCATCTAAACTGTCCATGATCCAGTCTGACATGTAGTATGGGGGAAGACATATTGGCTACTTGCTATCATGCATATCTTAATATTTAGTGCTGATTGTAACCGTGAATGTGACATTGAACATAGAACAGTCAACGCCTTTGCTGAAATAATCTTCAAATTATCCTGGACCTTAAACAGAATTTTTTTTGCACAGAGTCCTGTGCCCTGTTTATAGCCTTTCACCTCACCATAGTCATCATTTCTCATCAAATGTTATATACTACAGGACATGAAATTTTACTTTATCCCTTATTCTTCCTTAAGTTCAAATTGCCAATAAACAGAACAGTGTTACTGATATAATTACCAGTTGCTTTTTTCCTATTGTTTTTGGCATGTGCTAATGTTTTGGATTCCAGATCACTGATACAAGTAATTAACTTGCTTCCATTTTTTTAAATGGACAATAAATGAGCTCCTCGTATTTGTTTCTTCAGTAAGGACTGAGTAGATATGCGATATCTCTTACTATGGTGTGATTAATAGCATCATCATCGCAACATAATTTACTTAGACGGGCTTGCACATGACACTCTAGCAGTTGTGTTTCTACTAGACTGCAATCTAAGTGAACTGTATTTCAGGTTTTTATATCCTCATTTGTCTACTGTAAAGTTATTACTGTAAGAGTCATAGGTTTCTTCGGTCATACACTATGATCTGTAAAAGTTAAATCAATTCTTTTTGCACGAAGAACAGTTTACATAAAAACAAGTAATTATATTTCTGATAGAGGAATACATTAGTTCACCAAATAAATGTATTGTGGACTGAAGTTATGCCTATAAGAGACCTTTACTGCAATGAAAAAAAGTTCAGTTTCAAATGAAGATCTGTCCTCAAAAGGTCAAGGAGAGAAATGGTTCAATATTTACAGCAGGTATGATGCCATCATTTCTGGGCCTTAAAGGGACCATGGACTGTATGGATGAACTCAACAGAAAATCAGTTTATAGGTTATGAAATAGTAAATAACTTTGCAAGTCAAAAGCAACTTTGTTTTCCCATACATAATGGTGCCAGAAAAGTCCACTGGGGCTCTCCAATTTGATTGCCAGAATTTTGTAGAAATTATTTCCTTCTTTGTAGCTAACCCTGTTTTTCACAAAGATGAAGAGTGCCAGAGTGGTGGCCTCTCCTGCCCTGAAAGAGCTTGGATAACTCAGTATCTGGCAGTCACATTTATAGTGTTTGATGTTCCACAGTTTCACCTATTATTGTTATTTATTAATACTACTGTCATGTCTAGGACCCCTACTCACAGACCAAGACCCCATTGTGCTAGGCACTGTATGAACATAGAACAAAAAGGCAGTCCCTGCCCCAAGCAGGGGCGGCTCCAGGCACCAGCACACCAAGTGCGTGCCTGGGGCGGCAAGCCATGGGGGGGGGGCACTCTGTCGGTTGCCGTCACAGGGCCTTAAGAAGGTCTTGGGTGTGGAGTGTGCTTCCCTTCCCTAGCTGGGGAAATCTCCTGTCAGCTACACAGTGGGACACTAAGGGATGCCACCTGAACACATATGCACTGTGAGAGTGCTGATGAGAGCAAAGTTACAAGTAGGGCTGGTTTTGGTTCTTCCTCCATCAAGCCCCATTGTGCCCACTTGTTAAATTTTCAAACACACGCCTTACTGCTTTCTCCTTGCATGCTGCCCCTCATGCTTGGGAGCGCTGTCCGTAAACATCCACAAAACTAATCCATGTCCATCCTCCAATCCTTTCTCAAAGCTCTCCTTTGCCGTGATGCCCACAAAATACTTGACAACGGTTAGGTTACTAGTGTGCAGACACCATGGCCTACCACACTGATCAATATTATCTCTGTTTTACTTGCACTCACTCATCTGTTTGTAACCATCTGTTGTCTTTTGCCTTGAACTTAAATTGTAAGTCTCTTGGGGCCAGGGGCGGCTCTAGGTATTTTGCTGCCCCAAGCATGGCAGGCAGGCTGCCTTCGGCAGCTTGCCTGCGGGAGGTCCCCGGTCCCGCGGATTCGGCGGCACGCCTGCTGGAGGTTTGCTGAAGCCATGGGACCAGCAGACCCTCCACAGGCATGCCGCCGAAGGCAACCTGCCTGCCGCCCTCGCAAAGCGACTCACCAGCTGGGGGCTGCCCCCTCTCAGCTGGGTGTGGCATTGCAGGGTTTTTCTCCATTATAGTTCTGCTCACTTGTCATCCAGATCTGCTGGTGGTTCTCTTTTTTTTATAATTTGCCCCTCCAGCCAGGACACTCTTGAGTCTTGCCCCTGTCAGGATAATTCGGAGTCAAATCCAAAAGACAGGAAAAACTCAAAGTCTAGTAGCCTCACTGCCAGGCCCTCAACCCCCATCTGGGGCTTGTTGTTCTTGACCCCATTCAGTCTGGAAGCCTGCTCTTCTCCTCTTGGTGTGGGAGAGAGGTAGGGGAACCCAGGAACACCCTCTCCTCTGGGTTCAGCACTTCTTTTAGGCAGCTGAGAATTGTTCCTTCAATCCCTCCACTGCTTCCCTGGGCTGCTCGTCAACATCTTCCATAGGTCTGCGAATCCTGCTATTTCTGTCGTGGATTTGTTGTGCCTCCTCACAGCTTATTTCCAGTTGTTTATGGAGAAGCTTCTGTAAAATTGCCCTCAGCCTCTCCAGCCATAGCTGGGCTGAATTTCAAACAACCCTTCTGGTCCCCTGCAGTACTCCTTGTGGAACTGGGGTTGTGGTTCAAGGCAGTTCCTCAGTCTCGCTCTCCTCATGGCAGGTGTCCCCCAGAGTCCTCTGTGGAGCTGGGTTTGTAACTTCAGCCAGCTGTATGGCCTTAGCTTCTTCAACTGGCTTCTTTCCCTCCCAGTTAGTCCCTAGGTCAGAGGGTTCTGCAAGCCTCCTAGTAGCTAGTTGAGAGAGCTCTGTCGATCTCCCAGGGCTGGGCCTTCTGATCCAGGCTTTGTCCTTTCAAGGCTCCTCCTCCAAGATGGGTATGTGCAGCAAGGCAGGGCTGCCTGACCCAAAAAACTACTTTTTAACCCCTTCATCCCTGGTGTGGGGTACACCCCGTCACAGTCCCTTTCCTCAGAGCGGCAATTCATGTTTACAGCAAAGTCACAAACAAAACAAAATAAAATAAAACAACTCCACTGAAAACCCTACTCACAATCCCTAGAGGCTTTTCCATGCTACAAACAGCAGGGGGAAACATCTTTTCCATATGGCACTCCCACTTCCTGGAGCAACCTTCCTCTTCCTAATATATCCCACCCAGGTGGGTGATAGGCAGTGATATTTTAACCCTTTCCAGGCTGCTGCTTTACCTTGTCACACACTGGTATGCATGCAATACTACTTTAGGGAGTAAAATATTTGGATAGACAATTTAAAATCATCATGTTATCTTGATGGACAGCATACCCAGCAGACAGGACAGCTGGATACTATGCCAGTGCGTTGCTGTGAGACCTTCCTCTCTGTATTCCCTTCCATTCTATCTGCCTTGTCTAGTTAGACCAGGGCTAAGACCAGCCTTAGATGAGGGCTGCATCGGGTTTCCAAAATTGTATGGAGGGCCGGTTAGCAGAGGCTGTGCCTCCCCAAACAGCCAAGCGTGGCCCGGCCCCGCCCCCTATCCAACCCCTCCTGCTTCTCACCCCCTGACAGCCTCCCCCAGGACTCCTGCCCCATCCAACCCCCCCTTGTTCCCTGTCCCCTGACAGCCCCTGGAACCCCCACCCTTGACTGCCCCCCCATCCAACCCCTCCTCTCATTCCTGACTGCCCCCCCCAGGACCCCTGCCCCATCCAGCCACCCCTTCTCCCTGACAGTGCCCAGAACCCCTGCCCCTGACTGCCCCCCGATGCCCCATCCAACCCCCCCCTCATTCCTAACTGCCTCCCCGGGGCCCCTGCCCCCATTCAACCCCTCTGTTCCCTGCCCTCTGACCGCCCCACCCCCTGACCACCACTCCAAACTCCCTGCCCTCTATCCAACCCTCCCACTCCCTGCCCCCTTACTGCACTGCCTTGAGCACCAGTGGATGGCAGTGCTACAGCCGCGCCGCCCAGAGCTCCAGGACAGGCAGCCGCACCGCCTGGCTGGAGCCAGCCACACCACCGCGCAGTACAGAGACTGGGTCAGGCCAGGATCTGCAGCTGTGCTGCCCCAGGAGCTCGCAGCCCCGCCACCCAGAGCGTTGCACCAGCAGCAGGGCAAGCTGAGGCTGCAGGGGAGGGGGAACCATAGGGCAGGGGCCGGGGGCTAGCCTCCCAGGCCAGGAGCTCAGGGCAGGGGCCAGGGGCTAGCCTCCCAGGCCACGAGCTCAGGGGCCGGGCAGGAGGGGCCGGCAGGCCAGATGTGGCTCGCAGGCCGTAGTTTGCCCACCTCTGACTTAGACTGTACACTCTTCAGTGTAAAGCCTTTTTGAATAGTGCCAAGCACAATGGGGCGCCGATCTCAGCTGGGGCCTCTATGCGCTACTGAAATAAAAAAATAAATAATAAGAATAATAATGAAAGATTTCACTTTTACTAAATTAGATGATTATTAGAAATGGAATATATTACAGTCTCATTCTAATACCATCTTCACTACTTATTCTGAAATATTTCTTTTGAATAGTAACAAGGGACATGTGGACTGATATGAAAAATATAACAACCCAGCCCTTCATGCTTCTTTTTTAGCCTATGCCTTTATTCTGGTTTGGATATACAATTCCTTTACTCCTCCATCTCTATTTTATGAGCATGGTTCCCTCCAGACCTGCTATGGGTGCAAGGTAGTGACTTCTCACATTGTCTGGTAAGGTCACTGGGGAAGAATACTCCTGCTTCATTTGCTATTGCTTCCGTTCATTTATTTTTGGTGGCCCCACTGGTTAGGACTTAGTCTTTGTGCTCTTTTATTTTTTTTATGCCAACCAATATGGGGCCCAAAGTAGGCATCACGAGTCCAACTGTGTGTGATTGCTGCCTCTGAGCATATTTAACCAAATTCCAGTGTAGAATATTGAATAACCATTTTCATATAGGCAAACTCTGTCAAAGCAAAGCTCTCACAAAATGTCATGAACCCACTATAGAAATTGGAGTGGGCTTAAAATTAAGACCGTTACATAATGGAAGCAATAATGAAGGATACGACTCATACATTTCAATTGCTAAGTTCTCAGTGGGAAAGGTGACTTGACATTTCCCAGATTTTTAAGGATTTTAAATTCACACTCAACAATAATGACAGTTTCTTAATCAGCTTATATTAAGAGTCGACTACATGAGGGCATTTCCAGTCTTCTTTATGTGGGCCATGAGCCTCTGACCAAAGATTTCTTATGCTTACCAAGATTCAGGTTGTAAATGTGATCTTGACATACAATTTATTTTTAAACTGGATGTCTACTTGCAAAAGTCTCATGATACAGATGTAACCACTGTGAGAAAACCAATGCATGCAATACTGTAAAATGAAGAGAGAGGGGGAAAAAAAAGCTAATGATTTTTAGAAAAGTTGATAGAAGAACAATATCCTTCAGTGAACATGTTACAAGTGAGCCTTTCTAAGGAGAATTTCTGTAGATCATTAAATTGATAAGATCAACTCATTCCAAAATCGATGCCCAAGGAGTATCTTCAGAGTCCAGTGGAAAGTGTTTCTTGCAAATCAGAAATTGTAAATAGAACAAATTAATCTAAAGCATCAGAAGAGAGCAATGGACACACTAAGGAAATACTTTAAGGATGCCACCAGCATGACTTCCAGGGCAAGTGATAATATGAACAGCACCTGCAAGGAAAAAAGAGGGCAACCTACAGAAACATTTATCCAGAATAGAGAATGAAGTCAAATCCATCAACATGTCACTCAGAAGCTTGAACAGTCCAGCACAAGACCGAAATACATGGCAGAAACTAGTGGTTTCTGTGTCCCCTCCGATGTCAAAGCATTAAAGATAAGAACACCTCTAAATGAACAAATGTTATAGTAATCAGTTATTCAACAGAGGCATGACTATATCAGGGGTAGGCAACCTATGGCACGGGTGCTGAAGGCGGCACGCAAGCTGATTTTCAGTGGCACTCAGACTGCCCAGGTCCTGGCCACCAGTCCAGGGAGCTCTGCATTTTAATTTAATTTTAAATGAAGCTTCTTAAACATTTTAAAAGCCTTATTTACTTTACATACAACAATAGTTTAGTTATATATTATAGACTTATAGAAAGAGGCCTTCTAAAAACGTTGAAATGTATTACCAGCATGTGAAACCTTAAATTAGAGTGAATAAAAGAAGACTCGGCACACCACTTCTGAAAGGTTGCTGACCCCTGGACTATATGTTTATCTATTGCACTCAAAGTTTAAAAGGCCCACTGTGACAGGAAGTCCCACCAGCCTCTGTTGAGTTGTGTACTCTTTGGGACAGAGTTTGTGTGTTCCTCTGTATTTAGAAAGTACCAAGTTCATTTTTGGATGCCATTATAATATAAATAATAATGACAATAATAGTGTAGCATTGCAGAAAATGATACTGCATTTGTAACCATTGCTGAAACAGTGGTACTGAGTGATGGCCATATTTAGACAGAGTGCTGATGCAAGAGTACAGAAACTGGAAAGATATCAACCAGCCTGATTTAAGACTTGGAGAGAGTACAGAGCCATGAGATTGATAGTACAAAAGGAATCTTTTGGTTGAGGTCCATGACCCGCATCAGAGCTCATGGGATTGATAACATGAAGAGCTATCAATCTCATAGCGGCAAATGGGACTACTATTCTTTATTAAGAATGGTCATATTAAATACCCTGACATTGACTAGATTGAGAACTGCAAAATGACTAAGAGTACATATTTGTAGCAATAATACAGTGCTGATTCTTTATGTAGCTTCTTGAACCACTTAAAAAAATCAGCAGCTATTCCAGTCTGAGTTTCAGAAAGCAGCAGGTCATGTTTAGAATAAAAAAAATAGATGGAAGGTGATGAACATCTATGCTGTGGTGGGCCTTTTAAAAAAATAATTTTACATAGTCTGATATTATTTTCCATTGGTCACCCACTAAATATTGTAACCTTTACAGCACAATCAGCTTAGGATGCATTTTCCATTTATAAGTGATGATTTCAGATAGGTCCTGCCTTTTCATCCTTTGGCCTCATTGCCACCAGAAGAATTTGTGTCTGAACCCATGAGCAGAGCCCCAGTGAGGTAAATGAGGCTTGACCCAAGCCTAGGGGTTTGTCTACACATTTCCTTGCAAGTTCAGGGTCTTTGTTTTAATCATATAGTTTAGTCCCATTTTAACCATACTTCCTCCTTTGAAGCCTCCTCACAGTCATAGTATGAAGCAGAAAGCTCTGCCTTGGACTCACTCACATCAGCTAAGGTGGGAATCAGCGTTTTTGGAGGCACTGGTGCCCTGACAACGCGTAGTCAAGGAAAATCCACTCAGACCAGGTTACCAGAGGCCTAGTAAGGCCAGGCAGAAATACTGGCCAATCATGAGCCATCAGGCCAATTAAGAAGGCTTGCCTGCTTCTCCTCAGGCCCATGTAAGGTCAGACTGGGACAGAGCAGAACCCCCCTCAGTGATAGCCTAGAACTCCAGGCCAGGCCAAGGCCTTGCCCTGAGCCATTGCAGATAGGTGTTTGACTTGGAGTTTTTGTTTTGTTTGTGTATTTAGAGGCAAAGACAGCCAAAGCTGAGTTTGTTATTGAGTTGGGTGCAGAATGATGCCAAAATGACAGCCACAACTGATGGATTGGGGCAGGGAGCACCTGTAGTGGGCCAGCAGCGGTGCTATAGAGCAGCCCCACCTGCCAACTAAACAATATATGCCACTGGCTGTGTAGATGAAAACTGCTAGTAACACAAAAACAACGAAGTCTAAGGACATTAGTATGAATTGGAAAAAATATGACTTTGTATCCAAAAAGCTGAGGGAAGATCCCAGGGAATTTGGGGATTTCCCATACCCCCAGAAATCTTCACAGTTTACCAGGAAGTTCAATTGTTCAGCAAAACATTTCAGGGAAATGTAGAACTTTTCCCAAACACATTGGCCTTTATAAGAGAATTTATTCAGCGTACAATAAAAACATATTTTCTGACTAATTGCATTTGGTCATAGTGTGTGATTAGAAGATGTGTTAAAATGGAGAGGGAGGAGCTGTGACTTCTCCTTTCGCTGTTACTGCTCTTCAGACTTTGCTTTCTCACTCTACGATGCTAGAATCTCTTTTTTTTCTCCTCTTACATTCCTTGTCTTTCTTTGACCCCTACCTTGAATCTTTTCCTTTAGGATCGACCTACAGAACACTCTCACATTGAGTCTCCCTGTGTCTTTCTCCTTTAATGGCCATATTTCTACCTTCTAAACCCCATTTCTGCCTCTGACATATCTGAAAATCACATTGCCTGTTGTGGAAGGAAGATCTCAAGACTGGGATACAAATAAAGGAAAATAAAAAATTCAAGATGATATTTTTTTCCATTAGAAAGCAGTGTTCCCATAATCAGTAGAATGAATTCCAGAAGCTGTCACAAACATAGATTAGTTTTTAGGGTTTTATATATATGCTGGGCTGTTGGTATTTAATTTTGTTTCGAAAATCATCCTTAAAGCAATTGATTCTAAATATGTGTGTGTATGCATAAATAATTAAATGGGCTTTGAGCATACTTACTGGACGTGACAAAAAACAAGGCACAGTAGGCCTAATTTTGAGTGTATAAGTGTCTCTGGAGTGTCTTTGAGTGTTTCTTTTAGTAAGATGGATTCCAGGGGACAGTATCTGCTAGCCCAGTAGCTCAATAAAAAAATCTCAAGTTATTGCTATCTCAGTCATTAAGGAGGACACTAGTGACTGTACTTAGATTTTGAGAAGGCATTTTATGGTGGTCTACATGGGAATTTGATGTCAAAGGTGCAAACAAAGTTTACTCCAGCTGTAAATCCTAGATTTACTAATGAATGCTGGAAAAAGGTTTTTACTGAAATACAAATAACACATTCGTGTCAGATTCTGCTGCCCTTACTTCTCCACTAGTCCCACTGAAATGTATGGAACTAATAGTTGAGGGAGATTGTATTCAACATGAGCAGAATATGAGGCTTAATTAGTAGCTGACTCTCCAAGTCTCATGTCAACCCAGTGCATGAGAAAAACCAAAAAGAATCCCAAATATATAAAGAATAGTATATTGAGAGCTACTGTAAAAGAGCAAGAATAGTTCATGTGGGAAGAGATCAAGATAATTTAAATGATGCTTATTTCTGACACATGAAATTCAGCCCTGGTAACTGAAGAACAAAGAATAAAAACAAAAGCTATCTGTAAACAGGAAAAAGTGCTGATACAGATAATTAAAGCAATCTGGGAATTTCTGCATTAAAAGAATCCCTACAGTCTTCATTCCAGTGTGCAATGGCAGTGAAAAACAAATCAAATAGTAGCCTGGATTGTTTTACTAGCAAATATAATATAATTTCAAGGGGGATACAGGCAGTTTTAATACTCCATCGAGTATAGTTGGGCATTACTTAGAGCACTGTTGATAATACTAGTCATGGCAAATTAGAAAATATATAATTACTTTGTAGAAGGTGGATCACAAAGCAACCAGCTGTAAGAGAGGAGCGGAGCAAAATACACGTTGATCCTATCTGCAGTAAAACGGAGGAAACCACGATGACCATATTCAAGTTTATCCATATGTGAAAAAAGAGTTAAATGAATCCAAGCAAATTCCCCACAGTGAGCAAGAGGATACACTTAAAAAAAATTGAGGAAAGTGGAAAGCTAAAGGGAAGTCTAGACAAAATTACCCCACACAAACAAATAAGCACATTAAATAACACTCGTTATCCCCATATGTAAGCATATGAAAACAGCAGCCATACTCAAGCCACTTGGAGTGCCTATATTTCTAAACAGTAGCAGAAAAAGATGACCGGAAAATAGCAAAGAAAAAAATGACGTTTCTAAGATAAACGTATGCTGTTATGAACCATCTAGATGCTAGCTGGCAATATACATTAACAAATATTGCATTAACTTCACTGCAACTGTTCATAAACAACTAATATTAACTCTGAATACCAGTCATCTATAGTGGTACTAATGGAGTGGTGAATGAATGGAATCATGACAAGGGCTGTCTTGAATCTGTTAATGATCATGCCCATAAAATAATCAATTTTTTCTGAAAAGTAGTGGTCATAGCAGTGCCTACCAGTGAAATAGGCAGCTGAGCAATCTAAGAAATCATAGATAGTTAAGAAACTGAAACTATTATTAATTCATTGACTGCTGCCAAACTTCCAGGCAGGATGCATTTGCTGTGCTGCTGAATATTATATCAGTTACATTTCTAAAGTATTATTGATGTCAGTGGGATGTTAATGAAAAAATGGCAGCACAACTAGTAACCTAGAGAGCCAACAGAGAAATAGTTAAGGACAGAGTAAATCACCTTGCCATATATCTGCTGACAGGGACAAACCAGCATAGCTTCTGCAATGGTAAATTGTGCCTGTCAAGCTTGTTACAATCAACAGGATAGTAAATAAAAGGAAACCAGTTGTTCTTCACAAAACCAATTAAGGACACCATCAAACCTTGTTATCCAGAAGTGTTCTTGCTAGGAAGGTGCTAGGACAGCTGGCCTGTGAAAAGGGGGCTGAAGCTGAACTGAGGGGAGAAAGGAGCCTGCTTTATAGGCTATTCTATAGTACATTTTTATAGGTCTAACCAAATGGTTATGAAGTCTCAGGCTGTAGGTTGCATTAGGTTCCAGGTAAAGGGCAGGATTTTCTCATTTCTTAGCAGTGGACCATTTAGGGTGTAATGCTTCAAGACATTTACTTTTCTTGGCTTATTCCTAATCTGTGTTTTTTCCACCCTCCCTTGATTTATACGCCCGGCATCCACTGTTCCAGGTTTCCCCTCTCCATTCTTTGATTGATCCCTTTTGCGGTTGGGTGGCTATTGAGTTTGCCTTTGTTTGAGTTGTTAGTACTGGCTATGGACTAAATTATCTCATCAAAATGTGCATATGAAGGGGAGGAAACTCATGCAAATGCCACCTTACTTTCTTTTCCAGACCGGTGGATGCCATGAAAAGTTAGTTGAAATTTGTGGAGTTTCCAGATCACAGGCTCTCTCATGGAAAGCATGATTTGGTCTTATATCCTGGTAGCAAGAATAATTTTTAAACACAGTTCTACTGAACATAGTTTAAAAGGTAGTGTAGATAGGGCCTTAGAATCCATGATGGGAGAGGTGTAGTCCAGACCCAAATTAAAGACTGGATGGAATATAGGAAACGGAGGGGACTATATTGCCATTTGTCAGATTGGAGAGAAGTTAATGGTGGATGCCCTAGGGATCCATAATAAGAATGACTATTGTTTGATATACTTAATAATGAGCTGAAGATGCAAAATGAAAGGTCTAATTGTTAGCTGAAATTAAAATATTACAACACTGCTGAGAGATTGCTATTAAAAAAGCTACATGAAAATATAATATCATGATTCTTACTGGAACCTGATGCTAACATGATAATTACAAATCTCTTTCTCTCATGTGCAGAACCACACACATAGTAGAATACCTGGACTTCTGTGGCTAAATGATAAATAGCAAACACTTGCATCCCATATTTGCAGAAACTTCAGTAAAGTAGCTGGCACTAAAGCTAAGTTCAGTGAGGAGTCAGGTGGCACCTTAAAGACTGACAGATTTATTTGGGCATAAACTTTCGTGGGTAAAAAGCTCCACTTCTTCAGATGCATGGTGAAGTGGGTTTTTTTTTCTGAAGAAGTGAGGTTTTTATCCACGAAAGCTTATACCCAAATAAATCTGTTAGTCTTTAAGGTGCCACCTGACTCCTCACTGAACTTAGCTTTAGTGCCAGCTACTTTACTGAAGTTTCTGCAAATATGGGATGCAAGTGTCTTTAAGGTACCACTGGACTTCTTGTTGTTTTTGTGGATACAGATTAACACAGCTACCCCTCTGATACTAAATTCAGTGTGATAGTTTATATTCTCTAAACTAATTTCTGTTGTTTGCATTGATAAACACTGTCAGAAAGAGGAACATAGAACATAGAAAACAGTCAAAGATCCGATAAGACTCCATAAAATAAAGCTGATAATCAACAAAAATTGATTGCTAATTAATGAGACTAATAATACCAGATAAAACACGTGTCCTAACAATACACTACTCGGTTACAGAGTTTGAAAGAGCTTCAGAAATTACCCCATAAATAATTCTACCACATACTAGCCTATCTTTTTAAAAAAAAGTGTCTTCACAACTCTTACCTTTGTGAGTTTTTACTATAGATATTGGAAAGATCCACATCTTCCACCACTGAGAGAGTGGAACACTAATTTAGCATCATCTGTAGTACAAAACCAAACTACCCCTCCCGAAGAAGCATATGACATTTGTTCTCTCAGTCCCGGGAGTTGTTGCAAGACACTGCAAGATACTACAAAAGCACCTTTATTATCACATTTTATTGCCAGTCCTCATTGCAAAGGAGAATGGATCTCTCAGTCACTCTTATTTCTCCTCTCTCATTTCCTTTCCTGTATTTAACTATTTTCATATTTATGTTTATTCTTCCTCTGCGATTTTACTCCACACAGATTGATAAAGTGTTAACTAGAGCCGGTTGAAATTTTTTTCATATAAACTTGGTCCAAAAAAAGCCATTTTCCATTAAAAAAAACCAACCTTTTGTGGGAAGTGAACATTTGTCAAAATTTCAGAGTTTTGTCAAAATTAAAACTGAAAATATTTTTGGCTGCTGAAATTTTTTTGATTTTTCAGCAAAAACTCAAGTATCCTCAATGAAAAATTGAGGAAAAACAACAAATTTTTTTGCTGGGAAAAATATCCTGATCAGTTTAGCGTTAATTGAATATAGTTAAATGGCTCTCCAGGCTCAGACACCTATGGTGATGAGAACCATATAAGCACATAGACACACACAGACTCCAGTATAATTATACTCCCACTTTTTTTATTTGGTTAATTTCTACTTTTTTCTTAGTTAAGAACAGACACCGTGGACCAATTTAAAGCTTTCAGTATTCCTACTTAGCTTGCCACTCATCCTTCTTTACTCATAGCAAGTGAGGTTTATTTGTGTATATATAGTTAGAATTGCTCTTTTTAGACATATTTTTTCATGCACATACAATATTGAAAACAGAAGAGAGTGTCATTCTAGACACAGTAAACTCTGTGTCTTGTTATGACATGGATACAGCTTAAAGCCTTACTTTTTATATTTGTTAGCATGAGAGCATATGGAGCAATACTAACTTTTTTTTTCTAGTTCATACATGCATTTCTCACTTTCTGAGTAAAAAAAAAAAAAAAAGTAGTATAGGCCAAACCTCTCTGATTTAAACTATAGCTATGGTAGGGTGACCAGACGTCCCGATTTTATCGGGACTGTCCCGATATTTGCTTGTTTGTCCCGCGTCCCGACCAATGTTAGGTCGGGACACTGGACAAACAAGCAAAGGCTCCGGAGCCTGGAAGGGCTCGTGCCCTTCCCCGCCCCGACTCCGCCCCCTCCTTCTCCAATTGGATCCCTCCCCAAATCCCCGCCTCTTGCCAAGCATGCCATGCCCAGGAGACGCAGGGGAACGCGGGGCCGGGGTGAGTGTGAGTCCGGCCTGGCCCTGAGCAGGCAGGACTCGGGCGCGGTACCTGGAGGGAGATTAGGGAGTGGCCTGCGGGGCCAGGTGGTGGCTGTTCTCCCCACCTGGGCAGCGGGATGTGGGAGCAACTGCTGCTGCAGCTCCCACTGCCGCGGGGGGAGGAAGCGGCCAAGCATGTGGCGCCCGGGCCCGAACCCCCCGAGCCCGGGCCTGCTGCGGGGACCCAGCAGCACACACGCTGCGCCCAGCCGCTGGCCAGTCGCGTCTGGGCTGGCTGCCCAGCTGGTGCAATCCCACGGCGGAGGCATCGGCAGCCCAGCCCCGTTCGTTTCCCTGTGGAACCCGAGCGGGATGGGGGGGCTGGGGCCTGCTGCCCCCACTCCAGGGCCGCCCGCAGGAGTGCACCAGCTGGGCAGCCAGCCCAGACGCGACTGGCCAGGGGCTGGGTATGCGCAGCGTGCGCGCTGGGTCCCCGCAGCAGGCCCGGGCTCGGGGGGTTCGTGGGCACAAGAGCCGCAGCTGCCAAGCTTGGCCAGCGGCCGCTTCCTCCCCCCGCGGCAGTGGGAGCTGCAGCAGCGGCTGCTCCCGAGTCCTGCTGCCCAGGTGGGGAGAACAGCCGCCGCCGCCTGGCCCCGCAGGCCACTCCCTACTCTCCCTACAGGTACCGTGCCCGAGTCCTGCCTGCTCGGGGCCAGGCCGGACTCTCACTCACCCTGGCCCCGCGCTCCCCTGAGTCTCCCGGGTCTCCCTCCAGCGCTTGCGGAGGGAGGAGGAATCGGGGGTGGGGGATTTATTTATTTTTTGCTCTGCCGCCATTTTTTCCCTCTCTGCCCCCGCCCCCCCCCCCCGCGTCCCGATATTTGACCTGGGTGATTTGGTCACCCTAAGCTATGGGTCTGAACTTTAGCTGCTGTGCAGTCTGCCCAGCTCCATTGAAGTCAGTGGTTTGGATTTGAAATTATGAAAATGCATTTGGAAAGACAAGTTTTTAGACTACTGGAATACAAAATCTTCTGGAGAGCCATCACCAACTCACATTCCTACGGCACTGCACTTATACAATGAATTTATACATCTTAGAAAACTCCATGCAAATCTGCAGTTTTCAGTGTAAGTCAATGGATTTTCTTTTGATGTATACAGATTAAATGAAATCAGAAGAAGACTCTATTGAGTATGTAGTAGTTTATGTGGAAAGAATTTATTTCAATTTATTTGCAAAATAATGTATTATTAATGTATTATATAACACTTTACTGACTTTAAAAATACTGCAGCTGCAGAAAGGGAGAGAAAGAGAAGCAGTGGTTCTTATGGTTGGTCCAAAAAGGATCGAACTATACTAACCCTAACACCTGCAAGTGGGCATCAGTAGGCCTGTGGGAGTGGGCCTGGCCATGCTCTCAGTTATCTGACTGTCAGAATTATGGGATGAGCTGCACCTTAGATCCTTTTCAGACTCTCCTGTGTGTATCCCTTGGGTGATAGACCTGACTCCCTGCACCTCATTCTGGGTGGAGCCATGGTCCGACCACCCTTAGATTAGATCTCTGGGTGGCAATCCCAATCGCTGCTGTTTCCCAACCATTTTAACACAACAGGCCCAACTGCATCTGGCACCTGGCAGGCACTCCAGGCATCTGTGACCTGCGAACAAATTAAAGCAGATTAAAGCATATTCAAAACACAGCATTGTTTGGTCCTTCCCCCAAAGCTATATAGCATGCAGAACAAAGGGTTAAACAACAAAAGGCCCATACACATGGCTGGGAAAAACAGACCATCCTGCTCGCAGCATACTCTATTTTAGGATGACCAGGTGTCTGGTTTTTGACCAGAATACCAGGTCAAAAAGGGATCCTGGTGGCTCTGGTCAGCGGTCTGACCGGGCTGTTGACTGTCCGGTTGGTGGTGTCATGCAGCGGGGCTGGCAGGCTCCCTGCTAGCCTCTGAGCCACTTGGCTCCTGGGAATCAGCTGGCATGTCCCCTCCTCCGCCTTCTACACATAGGGGCAGCCAGGCGGTTCTGCACACTGCCCCCGCCCCAAGTGCTGCCCCCATAGCTCCCAATGGGAGCTGGAGTGGGGACGTGCCGCTGCTTCCAGGAGCTGCTTGAGGTAAGTGCTGCCCGGAGCCTGCACTCTTGACCCCCTCCCAGGCCCCATAAGCCCTCCCGCACCCCAGCCCCCTGAGCCAGCTCAGTTAAAATGAGTGAGTGAGGGTGGGGAGAGCAAGCCACAGAGGGAGGGGGGATGGAGTGAGCAGGGGCAGGGACTCAGAGAAGGTGTGGGGCATGGGCAGGGCCTCAGAGGAGGGGCTGGGCAGGGGGCGGGGCAAGGGTGTTCAGTTTTGTGTGAGTAGAAAGTTGGCAATCCTAGTCTATTTGTGTATCCCCTTGCCAGCCTGTCCACTTCCACTGACCCTTCTATTCATACAACCTCCTCTCTTTTCTAGGCTCTAGGGTCCTGTAGTGGCTTAGTGTTCCTTTTGATCTCTCCCTCTTCCCAGCCGGGCCAAAAGAGCTATCTTGTCAGGACTGGGACTAAGGAGTCATCCCTTTATGGCTATAAAGCTGGCTATTATGTGTGTATGTCAGGATGCTCCTTATCTCAGGGTACGTCCATACTACCCGCCCGGAGCGGCGGATAGCAATCGACTTCTTGGAGTTCGATATATCGCGTCTCATCTAGACGTGATATATCGAACTCTGAACGCGCTCCCGTCGACTCCGGAACTCCTCCACCGCGAACGGCGGTGGCGGAGTCGACGGGGGAGCCGCAGACGTCGATCCCGCGCCGTGAGGACGGGTAAGTAGTTCGAACTAAGGTAGTTCAACTTCAGCTACGCTATTCGCGTAGCTGAAGTTGCGTACCTTAGTTCGACCCACCCCTCCAGTGTAGACCAGGCCTCAGCTATTGTTTCACTTGCCCTGCTTGGTTCCTTTAACAACCCCTTTTGATCTAACTCCATAGTAAGGAACCCATCATAAACACACACACAGTGGCCTGAACCATATTAATACAAAATACAGCTATTTCCCAATTCCTCAAACTGACCACGCCCCCACTGGGGTTACAGAGGGTAGCCAGAAACATTAGACCTACCTCACTTAGGGTCTGTGGAGAGGGCCAACTCAAGGCCTATGCATCATTTCAGGTTCACATAAAGTCCTCAGAATACTCAGTATTATTTTGCTTATAATTTCTGTCCAGGTGTGTTGGGGGAAAAAAATTCTCTGCCTTCCACCCCCTCCCCCACACACTGCATACTCTCACCTGATGAGCAAAAATACCCGTTTCTGTGGCACACATACAACTATTACCAAGATGACTAGTGGGAATGAAAATATAAGACAAAGCTATTAAGAAATAACTGTTGTTCCATTAAGGTATGCAATGAATTGCACAGAGCAGAATATTGTAGCTGATTTAATATAGATTTCTATTTGGCACATGTTGCAGTACCTGTAGAGTATTTTGGTAAATTACTGATGTCAGTTGTATTTCTCTTGGAGACTAGGGAAATAGGTTATTGGCACAATAAAACATCTAGAGGCATTTAAAATGTCAGTCTAATAGCAAGAACCAGTAAGGCTTTTAATTACCTTCTGTGCAATTTTTTTAATTGCTTTGATGGCTGCAGCGCCTAGTGAGTTCCTGACAGAGCAGCTGCAACTGACTTTGTATAAACATTTTGTGAGGATCTTAGAAAAAACGTTAGGAGATGGATTAGAACTATTGGGTGCTACGTGGGACATGTATGTGGTGCATGCACTTTCAGGAAATCTCATGCTCATTTTGTCTCACATGTTTGCCCAACTCAGTTAAATGGCTGTATAGTTACTCTACGGCTGGATGTCCCCTGCCTTTGCTGAAAGGGGCGTCAGCCACTGCCTGTGTGGAGCCCCCTCTGTGCTGCAGAGCTTCACTTTCAGAGGAAGAAAAGCCCAGTCATCATGGCCCCGGCAGCTGGGGCAAGAATTGCAGGGCTTCATGAAGTAGAGTGAAGGTCAGAGGTCCTTGGCCTCTGGCAGATTCCCCAGGAGTTACACAGGCTTGGTTTGCATTCTAGGGTCAAATCTGACCCTCTGTCTGGGGTCAAATCCAACTCTCACCCTACTCCACTAGTAGAAAACATCATGAAAACCTTCCTCTTCACTTCTGTTTTAATGAGTGATTTTAAAACAAGTGTTGTAAAGCTTCCTGGTTCACATCATGTGCACTGAATGAGGCAGAGATCTTGTGGAAGTAATATGTGATCATATAATTAAAGATCGCATAATAAAGTATACATGTACACCCTCTAAATTCTTTCCTAATCCCATATACATGTGTTTTCTTAAAAAATGTATAATATGCTGCTAGCTTGGTGTTAGTTCTAATAAAAGACCACATACATAAAGATTTGGAAAAAATACTTTACTCTTATATATTCTTCCATCTGATGACCTCAAAATATGAAGGAGCTAATCCTTACAACTTTTCTTTGAGTAACCCCACCATTACTCTATTCTGGTGGGGAAACTGCACCAAAAAGAAGTTAACTGAAGGTAGCCCAGAGTCATTCAGCTGGTCATTGACAGGACTGGGAATAGAACCCAGAATGCCTGAGTTTCTGTCCTGTGCTTTTCCTCCCCCCCTACCTCAAATTTGGCTCGTTTTGTAGGTCCTACTGAGATTTAAAAACAAAGCCAGTCTATGGAGTGTATGTTCAGCAGTGAAACATACGGAAGTAAGGTTGTGTAAGAAATACCAATGTGTTTTACATATTGTAACGTCTGACAAAGCACGAATAAAAATATACAGCGAGATTATAACATGTAAACACAAGGACCAGAATCATGGATAATTTCTTAACTATAATGTTTTGTGAACACTAGTGTGTTGCATGGAATGACATATATAGATAGATAGACACAGAGTTCCATGACCTCTGAAAATCATGTATAAGCTAACTTGCATTGACCTGTGTGCTTAATTAATGAAGGTCCAGTTGATCAACTGTACATATCAGTACAATAGACATCACAAGTAGATAAGCATGCAAAAATCTCATGGCAGTTATCCCTGAAACAAAGCCTAATTCTGTTTTTTTAATGAGCCATTGAATTATTCCATACAGTGAGATGTCTTGTCACAATAGCAGCTTAGGCTCTGTGTATGCTGTTATGCCACTAGAGATAAACAATCAGTCAGAATGATCAGACAGGCAATCAGTTAAATAAACTGAAGTGTAAAAACAAATTGCACACACCTTAAGCTATGAAATATTTAGATATTTTGATCAAATTATATAACTAATGGAGATCTTTAGCTTGCTTTTGCTTACACTCAACTTATTTTATAGATTTCTTTAAAAAGTATATGGAGGAAGGATGGTTCAGTGGCTGGGGTGGGGGCTAGTCTGGGACATTAGAAATGTAGGTTAAATTCTCTGCTCTGCCACAGACATCCTGTGCGACCTTGAGCAAGTCATGTAGTCTCTCTCTATGCCTCAGTTCCCCATCTGTAATTGTATTGAGCCTTATAAGAATATTAAAAGGTACATTTCCCAGGCTCTGGGAGCTTTTCTGTCTTATAAAGCACAAATCAATATGTAAAGAAAATCCATCTGTGTACTCCACCATCCAGAGTCCATAAAGCAGCTAATCCTTGAAAGCAATATCACAGTGTCACCCAAGGCAACGCCTCCCTCCCCAGGTGAGAGGCTGGTTCATTTTTTCAAAGGGAGACTTGGAAAATCCACGCTGCTATGTTGGCCAGTCTCTTTGAAGAGGCTCCATGTTCAGATATGTCAGATGTAACTTGCTTGGGAGGCCAACAATATGCATTTAGATATGGTCATGTGACTATCCTTAACCAATCAGGCAGTGTATATAACTCCTAAGGGAGTATAGATGTGCACGTCTCAATTAGATCACATGTGTGATGACGGCCACGTGATGTAGATAAATAACATTTAATCAGGCCTTTGATCAGTGGGTGGCTGCATTCTGCAGTAACTTTAGTTTTGTGGAGCCATGTGACATATTGTATCTATCATGTTGCACCTTTTGTTCCCTCACTTGCATTCCACCCACTAAATCATCTCCCTTAAGGCTTATGCTCATATTCCACAGTCCAAGGCAGCTTCACACAGCTGCTATTTAAAAGAAAAATCTCCACCCCCATTTCCCCACCTCCCAATTTCCTTTTTCTCCCAATCAAGTATTTGAAATGTTCTCCAAAAATTACCCTAGTCTGATACCCAGGATGGAAAATATTCAGCATGAGACAATGGGAGATTGAAGGCCCAATAGTTTATAACCCTGCTAGAAACTGGATATTGACATGATCGGAAAGGAGAGATGCCCAACCTTTCAGGAGGATACACAGTATATATTTCTCTCCCTGGAAGGGCCTGTGATACTAGCTTTCTGACATTTTTATGAACAGAAAAACTGTTTTAGGTCACTTTTAGAGGGTTTTTTTGGCTCCATCCTGAGCAGTTGAGAGGTAACTAAGACACCTTGCTTCCTAGGCAGAAGGATACAAAAAATGGTCCTAATAAATGTATTTAAAACTCTCCAAGACATTTCTAAAATAATTCTATCTGTGAAATATGTAGTATGGACACAATTAATGAAAGTCTGGTGTCCTTTAAAACTTTTATTAACACTCATTGGCGCTGATCAGCATAATAGCTTTATGGCATCACCAGTCAATTCTTCCAAACACATGCTGATTTAAACCTTTTATACCAACACCCCATCACCTATTCCTGCTGTAAATATGATGGTATTAATCCATTTCCAGTCATGGCATCCTTTGGTAAAGCTAAGCCACAATCACAGCCAGAAGTGGGTATGGCTGCAGGCATTTTTCTATTCTCTTTGACTAAGAAATCTATCCATTAGCAGTACTTTGAAGAAGTTGCAAGTATTCATGTGACTTCCTTTCATTTTGCAATTTCTGGAATCCATGGATCTTGTCAGGAATTTTTATAAAGTTTTAAAAACATTTTAATTAGGAAACAAAACATATAGCTAGTTAACTTTAATTGAGAAACAGCCTAAAAGTGTTTGAATGAAAACGTAGCTGTTTCAGTGGAAATGCAAAGTTGTGAGCTAATTCACTGATGTTCAAAGTAATTTGTGATTAAGGTTATCTGTAATATCTAACCTTTTAGTAAATGCCAGCTGCATAATGACTGCCGGCTTTCTCTCCTCAGATATTACACTGCAGAAGGTTCTGTCTGACCATAAGAATCTATTTAATGAGACTCTAATGGGAAATGACCAGTATCTGAATACTACAGATTAAAAGTGACAATGCTAATTGACTGCAGAGGTATCTACATGAAGAGGGACCAGAAAAATCATTTAAGTCTAAATGAAATTGGACTGATTTGATATTTGAAAAAGCATTACATTCCTCTTGTGTTTGGCAGGGTGAATTAATTGCTTCATGTGTCGTAGAGAATAGGCTCTGTGTAACAATGGGCTAAGATTGTTGGGGAATGAAGAACATTAACTCAGGTGGAGGATTATGGCTGGAGTTACTTACTGCAAATACAGATTATAGTACTGAAATTACTAATATAGATGGAGTTCTGTGTTAGTGATACCTGGTATGGGTATTATTTTATGGTTAGATATATGGGTGTGTTTGTACACACACACACACACACACACACACACACAAAATTGAACTTTAGAAAGGTTTTAATAACTTGATCTCAGTCATTTGTGATTTCAGCTAGTAGAAACTGCAAATCTTCTTGCTTTCCTCTTAAAATCTAAATTTATTCTATTCTTTCCTTTATATGGTTCTGATTTTTACATTATCTTTTGTAAAAAAAAAAAAAAAAACCCAAAATACAAAACCAAAAATCTTTCAGCATATATAGAGAAAAAATGTAACTTGAATTATGCTTTAGAAAAGCACCTTGATAATATATTCATAACTGAATTAACTGGAGAATAAATTAAATCTGACATATGCCTGTCTCATTTCAAAGACAGCCAGGTACCTTTTGTTTTCAGACAACTGCTGCTAAACTGTTTTCTACACATGAGCATAAATTCTGCTCTCAGTTATCCTGGCTGAAATCAGGATGACCTCCTCTGAAATATGCAGTGTTACACCAATGTAAGACTGGTGTATTGGAGAGGAGAATCAGGCACATTGTATCTAATTCTAATGAGATATTATAAATGCACTGAAAAATGCAGTATTTTCCATATTTTAGTTTCATGAAAAAATCATGCTAATATTTCTTTAGAAAAAAAATGGTGATAAACAACCTTCCAAACTACTCAGTGAAATTCTTTTCTGACATAACTTCATGCACTTCAATGGAGTTATGCCAATAGAGAATGTGGCCAATTATATGCAAATAATTCTAAAATTGTGACAAAAGCCTGGGAATTCAAAAAGAGATCCCAGCAACTTAAAATCTGGACAGTTTCTTTCAAACAGTTAAAAGTAGTTTCAGTTACTACACCTGCTACCGAGTCTCCTTTTCAATTTTTGTTTTATAATCACCTGTTTTTGAAAATGTCTTTTGAATCCCTGTGACCGTTTGAAAGACAAACAGGAATAAAGAGAAAATTGGCAAGCTAAGGCCTCAGTCCTGCAAACACTTATGCATGTTCTAAACTTTCAGCAAGTGGGCAATTCCATTGAAATCATTGGAACTACTCATCTGCTATAAGCTGGTCTTCACAAAATAAGGACCTAAAAGAGCTTGTCATTCTTTTGGGGGGAAAGGGAGGGCAAAAATGACAATTTGGCACTTTATTGCAAAAAATGTATGTGGTTTTTTTGACCAACTCTTCTAAAAAACAAATATACACGAGAAACTATGCAATTAGCTATAGAGAATGTGCTACCCATTGTACAAAGGAAACAAACAGGAAAACTAGAGAAATATTTCTCTAAACTTCTTTGATTATTGGAATCTTATGTGTTGTTGTAATAACAGTAGACAAGAATTAAGAAAGAGGTTATTTTAGAAGCCTTATTTTTAAGGCAAGAATTTATATTCAGATTACATATTAGGCTGAGTTAAAGCTGTTATTAACTGAATTCTTTCCATAACATTTCTGTATATAGGGTACCCTTACTGCCATACTATATATGATATATCATTCTTGTTGTTTCAGCAATATAAGATAATAATAATAATCCACAATTATTTGCACAGTATGGTTGGGAAATGTATCAAAGTAATCAGCTTGAAAATGAACTGCAGGACAAGTTGCAGTTAAATATGGCCTATTTCTTTCCTTGCTTATTTTAGTTTTACACCAACGTAGCTACTGCAACAATAGTCATATTTAATGTAATTCCATTGACTTCAGTGCATCTGCTCCTGATTTATACCAGTATAAGTGAAAAGACTATTGCCTTCATTCTATCATCTTTAGCTTCATAAAAGATTAGCATAGTTCTTGGTTTTGTATGTGTCTATGAATGTTAGCAATTACAAAAAATTCATGACTAGAGCCGTTGGAATATTAAAAGCAAAGGCATATTTATGGAAGTATGTTGTGACAACATTCATAAAATGTTTTGGTCATAAAATAAATAGAAGAAAAACAGTGTATTTTGAGATATAGATCAGAGTGGAGCTAATTTAAAGACCCATCATTTGGATAGAGTGCCATTGCTAATAATTTCTATGAAACACCTTCTCTCCTAGACACAAAACGGTTCCCACGGTTTGTCAGAGAGCAAAGCTGAGTGCATTCCCCACACAAGAAACATGCCATCAGTGACAGGCTCTTACCAGATCCAACCCTGGACCTTGCTGCTGTCTCTGTTTTTCCATCACTAGCTTCTCTAAAATGGTACTTAGCCACTTATGAGTCAAATAATGTCCCTTCTTGGGGACTGGTTTATAGAAACAACACTACAATTCAAATGTCAGCATACATCAAAACAAGTTTTCTTTTGTGAACAGGGCTGCTAACAGAGAGTTTCGCAAGTGAGTTCTTCAGGTGAAGGAGGAGCAATTACAGGACCCTTGGGGTAAGTGGCTGTCTGTAGTATGTGTTTGCGTTTGGGGGTTACTTGCTGTGTGTTGAGCTTGTGTTTGTCTGTCTGTTTCTTTGTTTGTTTGAAGGACCGTGTGCTGTGGCTGGCAGTTGGAAGCTGTGAGCTTCAAAGTAAGGTTTGAAAGCTAGAAGCCTCTGTTAATTGGCTGAGCCTTAGTCAGTGGGCAGGGCTATATAAAGCAGTGCACAAGCGACCAGGGAGCTTTGCGACCAGGGCTGCTAACAGGGAGTTTCGCAAGGGAGTTTGGAAGGGGAGTGGGAAGGGGGCAAGGTTCACTTGTCATTCTTTAAAACCTGTAAATTAAACTAGATTCAAAACTTCTTGATTTAAACAATACATTTTCCTTAACTAGGTAGCTGTAGGAGAGAATGCAGGCAGAAGCCCAGCAGCAGAGTGGGGGCTACCCAGTTTATTGTGCTGAGTGCAGCACGTATGATTACCTGCCCTGTGGGCGGGTGGCGTATGTGTGCATTCGGTGCAAGGTGCTCCTGGCCCTCAGAGACCGCATACGGGCTTTGGAGGCCAGGGTGGCGGAACTGGAGGAGCTAAGGGAGGCAGAGAGGAATGTTGATGAGGCTTTCAGGGACACTGTAGAATTGTCCCACCTCCAGTCAGACAGCCCCTGCGCTGTTGAGGAGGATGAAAGGTCCAGGGAAATAGAGCAGTCAACGGGAGCAGAGGGAAACCTTCCCATGGTTGGGACCCTCCTTCCAGATGGTGCTGGGGTTGCCTCTCGCACTGAGTTTACCTGTCCGGGGGAGGGAACTCCAGTCACTAGGAAAAGGCGGGTGTTAGTAATGGGAGATTCAATCATTAGAAACATAGATAGCTGGGTTTGTGATGACCGGGAGAACCATATAGTGACTTGCCTGCCTGGTGCGAAGGTTGCGGATCTCTTGGGGCATCTAGATAAACTTATGAGTAGTGCTCGGGAGGAGCCGGTGGTAGTGGTACATGTAGGTACCAATGACATAGGGAAGGGTAGGAGAGACGTCCTGGAGGCCAAATGTAGGCTGCTAGGGAAGAGACTGAAATCCAGGACCTTTATGGTGGCATTCTCAGAAATGCTCCCAGTTCCACATGCAGGGCCAGGTAGGCAGGCAGAGCTTCAGAGTCTCAATGCGTGGATGAGACGATGGTATAGAGAGGAGAGGTTTAGATGTATTAGGAACTGGGTAAACTTTTGGGATAGGGGAAGCCTATAAAGGAGAGATGGGCTCCACCTAAACCAAAGTGGAACCAGACTGCTGGCACTTAACATTATAAAGGTTGTAGAGCAGTTTTTAAACTAAGAGATGGGGGGAAGCAACTGCTGCAGAGGAGCACGTGGATCGGGCAGAGACTTCTCTTAGAGGGGAGTCTATTGATAGAGATTCTCTAGGTTTTAGTCAGGAGGAGAGGATGGAAGAGGATAATGTAAGGGCCAGAACAGATGAGAAACATTCACATAAAAAAGGATCGGACACATCAGAAAAGGACAGACAAATAAACAGTGACAATTTTTAAAGTGCTTATATATAAATGCTAGAAATGCTATATAATAAGATGGGTGAACTAGAGTGCCTCGTGATAAAGGAGGATATTGATATAATAGGCATCACAGAAACCTGGTGGACTGAGGACAATCAATGGGACACAATCATTCCGGGGTACAAAATATATCGGAAGGACAGAACGGGTCATGCGGAGGTGTGTGTGTGTGGCAATATATGTGAAAGAAAATCTAGAATCAAATGAAGTAAAAATCTTAAGTGAATCCACATGTTCCATAGAATCTCTTTGGATAGTAATTTCATGCTCTAATAAGAATATAACATTAGGGATCTATTATCGACCACCTGACCAGGACAGTGATAGTGACGATGAAATGCTAAGGAAAATTAGAGAGGCTATCAAAATTAAGAACTCAATAATAGTGGGGAATTTCAATTACCCCCATATTGACTGGGAACATGTCACCTCAGGACGAAATGCAGGGACAAAATTTCTCGATACTTTAAATGACTGCTTCTTGGAGCAACTGGTACGGGAACCCACAAGGGGAGAGGCAACTCTTGATTTAGTCCTGAGAGGAGCGCAGGAGCTGGTCCAAGAGGTAACTATAACAGGACTGTTTGGAAATAGTGATCATAATATAATATTTAACATCCCTTTGGTGGAAAGAACACCTCAACAGCCCAACACTGCGGCATTTAATTTTAGAAAGGGGAACTATGCAAAAATGAGGGGGTTAGTTAAACAGAAATTATAAGGTACAGTGACTAAAGTGAAATCCCTGCAAGCTGCATGCACCTTCACCCACACCAAAGCATAAGTGGGAGGAGTCAGCCACTCTTAGCACAATTTACCCCTCAAGATAAGAAAGGGGACAACTTCCTCTGCCTCCCAGCTGAAGGCAAAGAGACAAAGTCTCTCAGATTTCTGAAAGAACAAGATTGTTTGCCATGAGAGATCATAATAGCCAGAATTGTACAATACCTGTTAGAATGACTCAGCAAATCTGCCTGCAAGTGCAGGATATGATCCCTCAACATGAGATATATTAGATGTTAAAGGGGAGATTTTAAAGAAATGCCTCAGGGATTTGGGAGCACAAGTCCTAAAAAACTAAGCTCTGAGGACCCTTTAGGCACTTTTGAAAATCTCCTAAACAAAATCTAAAGTTGATGCTTCATTTTTAATGTGCCCCCCCCATAGTTTCAACAAAATAGTATTTAATATGAAGGTAAGAAAAATTCTTTAGATGGACTACTTTTTTGAAAAGGTGGAAGAACACCAATATGGAACGAGTGTTCAGTTGTACACTGAGTGGGAGGAGTCAGCCACTCTTAGCACAATTTACCCCTCAAGATAAGAAAGGGGACAACTTCCTCTGCCTCCCAGCTGAAGGCAAAGAGACAAAGTCTCTCAGATTTCTGAAAGAACAAGATTGTTTGCCATGAGAGATCATAATAGCCAGAATTGTACAATACCTGTTAGAATGACTCAGCAAATCTGCCTGCAAGTGCAGGATATGATCCCTCAACATGAGATATATTAGATGTTAAAGGGGAGATTTTAAAGAAATGCCTCAGGGATTTGGGAGCACAAGTCCTAAAAAACTAAGCTCTGAGGACCCTTTAGGCACTTTTGAAAATCTCCTAAACAAAATCTAAAGTTGATGCTTCATTTTTAATGTGCCCCCCCCATAGTTTCAACAAAATAGTATTTAATATGAAGGTAAGAAAAATTCTTTAGATGGACTACTTTTTTGAAAAGGTGGAAGAACACCAATATGGAACGAGTGTTCAGTTGTACATAGTAGTATATACATAGCTCTAGCAGACAGTATAAAGATAACTTTGCCTTTACCATCAGAGAGCTGAAGCAATAAAAAAAATTCTGTTAAAATTCTTTTTACCTTACCTATTCTCTTTTATACAAGGAAAAATGCATTTATCCATTAAAATATTGTTTATTTTTCACTTTTCAAAATGTCACTATCATGCCAGAATCGCTTTTAACCTCATTGCAGAATCCATCACTGTCATTAGCTATAAGAATGGCTTCAATTTTTTTCTTTCCACCAACTTTCCATTTTGACACATAAAGAAGAGTCGTTTTGTAAAATTCTAAACTTTTACAAAGGTAAGAAATGGCAAAATAATAACAACATTTGTCTTCTGTCAGGAAATATTGACATGGTATTACTAGAGCAAAATTGGTTTGTGTTGTGAAGTGTGTCTCACAGATAAATCAGATTTGAGACTTTTTTAAGCTAACTAAATTTTTCTTTAGTGCTTATATTAAAAAAATCAGGACATATAAGTATGATGCTAAATTCCATTTTTTCCCAAAAGTTAGATAAGAACACTTCAGTTTTACAAGCAGCATTTTTTGCTACTTGATATTGTTTAGATTTCACTGGAATGTGATGCATAATGTCATAAGCAGATAACGTGTGCATCAGCCTAATGTACAGACATGGTAATTTTTAAATCATTTTGTTATGCTGAGATACACAGGTATGTACATGCCCTTGCCTTGTCAGCTAGTAGACACCATCCAACATATTAAGAGAGGAATATGTGTGGAATTGAAAGGGATGTATGTTGATAAAACATAGATTGGGGCTCAGATGATTAAGTGGATTGAGTGAGTAAGAACGTTTTTATATGTATATGTATATATTAAGATATACATTGATGCCAATGAACATTCACTTCAAAATCTCTGCAGTGAACTCTTCTGTCTTAGCTTTAGAATTTTTGTAAAGACCTTATGGGAGATTTTGAAAGTGCTACTTTTTGGAGTCATGCTTTACTAGTGGCTGTTAAAATAGCATCTGCCATGTATTTTCTTGCTTCAGGGTCTTTCCTATACCATCACAGGAGACACTTGGTCACTTTGCCAAATGTACAATTTGAACCAGTTTCTTCATGTCTTGCTCTGAAGAACACCAATGGTTTTTTCCCCCCATGAACTTGAGCGAAACAGCAGCAAACAATTAGGCAATTCTTTAATACTACAAGATATCCATCTGCTCTTGGCACAACTGTCTGTTGCCATATAAATAGCAATGCTATCAGCAAATGAAGCAGTGCTCTACATCTGGAGAGTGATTCCTTTTCTAACCATGCGAGTGGCACTTGACGCTGTGCAAAAGAATTAATCTAGTCACAAAAATGTCAAATATTTCTGGATTTTTTTAAGCAAAGACTTGGGTAAACACAATTGGACAATGGATATACTGTGTTTTGATAACTTTGGGCTAAATTTTCTCATTGTCCTTTTCAAAATGTGGGATACGAAATATGTGATTGTCATGGGCTGTGTTTATGTAACACCAACAGACCCCGGTCACTGGCGGGCAGGATTGAACAGGGGACCTCTGGATCTTAGTGCATGAGCCTCTACAGTATGAGCTAAAAGCCAACTGTCTATTAGCTAAGGCTGTAGAGCAGATGCAATCTCTTTCTCTCTAAGGCCTGGTCTACACTAGGACTTTAAATCGAATTTAGCAGCGTTAATTCGAATTAACCGCTCAACTGTCCACACTAGGAAGCCGTTTAATTTGACCTAGAGGGCTCTTTAGTTCGAATTCGGTACTCCACCCCGACGAGGGGAGTAGCACTAAATTCGACATGGCTATCTCGAATTAGGCTAGGTGTGGATGCAAATCGAACTTACTAGCTCCGGGAGCTATCCCACACTGCACCACTCTGTTGACGCTCTGGACAGCAGTCCGAGCTTGGATGCTCTGACCAGCCACACAGGAAAAGTCCCGGGAAAATTTGAATTCCTTTTCCTGTCTGGACAGTTAGAATCTCATTTCGTGGTTGGACATCGGGGTGAGCTCAGCAGCACCGGCAGCGATGCAGAGCTCTCCAGCAGAGGAGTTCATGTAATCTCTGAATAGAAAGAGGGACGCAGCATAGACTGACCGGGAACTCTTGGATCTGATCGGTGTGTGGGGCGAGGAGTCTGTGCTTTCGGAGCTGCGCTCCAAAAAACGGAATGCAAAGACCTACGAGAAGGTCTCCAAAGCCATGAGAGACAGAGGATACAGCCGGGATGCAACGCAGCGCCGTGTGAAAATCAAGGACCCCAGACAAGGCTACCAAAAAATCAAAGTGGCAAACGGACGCTACGGAGCCTGCCACCACTGCCCCACCAGCGACCATGGACTCTGACGATGGGACAGTGTCAATGGCCAGTTCCTCGGCGATGTTCGCAGATGGGGAAGATGAAGAAGGGTTTGTGGAGGACGAGGCAGGCGACAGCGCTTACAACGCTGGTTTCCCCGACAGCCAGGATCTCTTCATCACCGTCACGGAGATCCCCTACCAACCCTCCCCGGCCGTTAACCCGGAGCCTGAATCAGGGGAAGGATCACTCGGTAAGTGCTTTAACCATGTAAACTTTTATTCTTAATATAACAGGAATCTGAAGTATGTGAAAAGGAGGTCTCTCTATATATGGGGATAGAACAAAAATCCTCCTGGGAGATCTCCACAAAGCTCTCCTGCAGGTAATCGAAAAGCCTCCGGAGGAGGTTCCTGGGGAGAGCTGCCTTATTGGGTGCTCCGTGGCAGCACACTTTTCTGCGCGAGGCTTTCATGAGGTACTCAGGGAGCATTGCCTCCCCGAGCACGGCTGCATAGGCCCCTGGTTTGTGTTGGCTTTCACGCAGCATGCGCTCTCTATCTCCTTCAGTGACCGTCCTCAGGGTGATCTCGCTCGGAGACTCCTGCATCTAATTAGGGGAATTACTGTAATGTTACGCCTGGTCCAGAGTATTTTTCAAAAAACTCCGGACAGACGGCATAGCACAGACTCAGCACGCTGCTGCGTGACGAGCGTAACGGAAAGCCAAAGAATCAAATGGACGCTCATGGAGGGAGGGGGGACTGAGGACGCAAGGTATCCCACAGTTCCTGCTGTCTCCGAAAAGCATTTGCATTCTTGGCTGAGCTCCAAATGCTTCTAGGGTCAAACACAGTGTCCGCGGTGGGTCAGGGCATAGCTCGGCAATTTACGCACCCCCCCCACCCCCAGAAGTGAAAGGGAAAACAATCCTCTGTTGACTCTTTTACATGTCACCGTATCTTTACTGAATGCTGAAGATAGATGCGATGGTGCAGCACTGAACACCGACATCCTCACTCCCCCCACGCTATGGACGGCTGATGGTACAATAAGACTGATACCCATCGTCATCATCAGCCTATTGGCACATGGGGCAGTGCAAAAGGACTGGTAACCATGCGTACTAGCATCTGTGAGGTCGATCAAGGGCGCCTGGCCCTAATTTTTCCTGGTAGATGGTGCCGTATGGCTGGTAACCGTCCTCATCATAGCAACAGGGGGCTGAGCTTCATCAGCCCCCACCCTTCATGTGTAAAGAAAAGATTCAATTGCCCCTGGACTAGCAGCAGGATGCTGGGCTCCTCTCCTCCACACTCCTGAATGTCCAATCTGGACTATCATAGCAACTGGAGGCTGCCTTCCACTCATTTCTCACTAACAAGTCACTGTGTCTTATTCCTGCATTCTTTATTACTTCATCACACAAGTGGGGGGACAATGCTATGGTAGCCCAGGAAGGCTGGGGAAGAATGGAATGAACAGGTGGGGTTGTTGCAGGAGCACCCCCTGTGAATAGCATTCAGCTCATAATCTATGCAGGATCTGACACAGAGAAGCTGTGCTCTCTGGTTCTCTGATACAGTGGTTCTCTAGTACACTTGCCCATATTCTAGGCAGGACTGATTCTATTTTTACATACCAAAAAGGAGGGATTGACTCAGGGAGTCATTCCCAATTTTGGCTTTTGCGCCCCTGGCTAAGAGCAGCCAGGGGCACTTATGACAGCAGCAAATGGTGCAGTGCAAAAGGACTGGTAACCATGCCCATCTTATTACCAATTTATGGTATGGTAGATGGTACAGTATGGCTGGTAACCATCTCTGCTATCATGCAAAAGCAAAAGCATGCTGCTGTGTAGCGCTGCTGGACCGCCTCTGTCAGCGGCATCTAGTACACATACGGTGACAGGCACAAAAGGCAAAATAGGCTCCATGGTTTCCACGCTGTGGCGTCTGCCAGGGCAATCCAGGGAAAACGGGCTTGAAATGATTGTCTGCTGTAGCTTTCCCGGAGGAAGGGATGACTGACGACATTTACCCAGAACCACCCGCGAAAATGGTGTTTGCCCCATCAGGCACTGGGATCTCAACCCAGAATTCACAGAGACAGACTACACTATGTTCATTGTTCGCCAAAATTTATCTTTGCAAGGAATTCACTCCCTTTTTCCCATCACACAGCTTTGACTGTCTCCAGACCTGCCACAGCATCCCCCTCACAGAGGCTGGCAAAGATTAGGCGGCGAAAGAAAAAGACAGGGGATGAGATGTTCGCTGAAGTTATGGGGTGCTCCCGAGATGAGGCGGACCAGCAGAGCCAGTGGAGGGAGACCCTCTCTCTGTACCAGCGCTCACACAGCGAACGGGAGGAGAGGTGGCGTGAGGAAGACAAGCAGGCGACTCAAACACTGCTTGGACTAATGAGGGAGCAACGGACATGCTCCTGCGCCTTGTGCATGTTCTGCAGGACCTCAGGCAGGAGGACAGAGCCCCCCTGCAGTGTATCTGCAACCGTCCTCCCCCGCCACAAAGTCCCATACCCCCCTCACCCAAAATAACCAGAAGGAGGGGCGCCAGAGGCCGTGTAAACTGTCACTGCACCCCAGCAGAGTGCTCAAGTACCGAAAAGCTCTCATAGCCTAATTTTTGAGAAGTCCTTTCCTTCCCGCCTCACCCAAGCCCCCATCCCAGTTTCATCCCCTAACTGTCTAGTTGATAATAAAAAATACTTTTCTGTTAATTACTTTTTCCATCATGTTCTTTTAGAGGAGACTGTGTTTGAAGGGGGGGAAGGGGGTTGGTAATTTGACAGGACAATCACCTTTACCAGGGCACAGACATGGGGGCAGGATCAGCAGCAGGTCACACACACACTGCAGTCAGTACGCACCCTGGTCGGTATGGGAGGTGGTTTGCAGGTTCTGTGTGGGTGGGGGGGTACGTGACTTTGTAGCGGGGGAGGGGGGTTACAGATCTCATGCAACGGTCCCTGTCCTGGACCACAGAGCCACGCAGCAGAGGAATCTATATCCGTCCTCCCCCGCCAAAAGGCCACATAGCCCACGCACACAGAGTCCCAAAAAGGAGGGATGGCAGGCTCCGTTGAAACATTCAGTCCGGCACTGCAGACCGCTCTGGGAGCAGGAGCCTGTCATTCCTCGAGTTTACAGTCGGTCTTTACATCACCGCACACCCTACCCAGCACAGTCTGTGTCCCAGTTTCAACCCTGCAAAGTCATCAATAAAGAAACGTTTGTAAAGTTACAGTGGAACATGTATTTTATTTTTATACGTGTGTTGGAAGTTGGGAAGCGGGGTGGGCGGGGTATGTAACTGCAGATGCTAGTCAACAGTAACTTGGTAAAGAAACAGGGGCAGGTTCAGCTTCTCTGTAAAGAAACTGAACAGTCATAGGTCACGCTGCTCACTGCTCGCTGGTACTTGAAGAGTTCCTTGTCGCTGTGCAAGGCGCCTGCACAGAGTTTCACGAGCCAGGGCATTAGCGGGTAGGCTGGGTCCCCAACGATCACTATAGGCATCTGCACATCCCCAAGACTTATTTTGTGGTCCGGGAAGAAACTACCTTCCTGCAGGCGTCTAAACACACCAGAGTTCCTGAAAACAAGCACGTCATGAACTTTGCCTGGCCACCCGACGTTGATGTTGATAAAACATCCCCCATGGTCCACCAGTGCTCGCAGCACCATTGAAAAGTAGCCCTATTTCTCAGCAGCTGACTGTGGAAGAGGTGGACAATAAGGTGCGAGGAGTTGACAACGGCCATAACTGCAGCGGGATCCGTGCTCAAAGTGCTGTGGCGCCCGCGCTGTCACTGAGCAGAAAAGTGCACGAACAGATTGCCCGCAGGCGCTTTCAGGGAGGGAGGGAGGGAGGGCGTGATTGACGGTTGAATGATGACAGTTACCCAAAACCACCCTCGACACATTTTTTCCCCCAGCAGGCATTGGGGGCTCTACCCAGCATTCCAATGGGCAGCAGGGAGTGTGGGAACTGTGGGATAGCTTCCCACAGTGCACCGCTTCCAAAGTCGACGCTGGCCCCGTTACTGTGGACTCAGACAGTCGAATTAGTGTATTTAGTGTGGATACACAAATTCGACTTCATAAGGTCGATTCCACAAATTCGAATTAAGTAGATTCGAAATAGTCTTGTAGTGTAGACGTACCCTAAGTGGTTTCAGTGCCACTAGATGGGACAGAGCACCAACCCAGAAGATGTGTGGGTTACATACTTCCCCTAGCTGAGGAAGTGCGTCCCGAGCTTCAGAGACTTCCCAGTTGAAATACTGGATGAGCCCCGACTTGTAATGCCGACAGACCCCGGTTGTTGGTGGGCAGGATTGAACCGGAGACCTCTGGAGCATGACCCTCTACAGCATGAGCTAAAAGCCAGTGGGCTATTAGCTAAGGCTATAGAGCAGACTCAAACTCTTTCTCTTTCTCTCTAAGTGCCACTAGATGGGACAGAACACCATACCCAGAAGGGTGGTGAGTTACATTTAGTTTTTGTTTTAGCAGATACTTGCTGGAGTCTCCTCTTGGCTTTTTCAGTTCACTAGTGATTACCTCTAGCTAAGAAAGAACAAAATAATGGTACTTTTGGTCAGCCTTGCTCGCCACCTAGCTGATGGCCATACATGGAATTTCTTTTTTATTATTAGCAGCAAGACTTTATATTGCACATTTACTGGATAAACGTGACCTCTCCCCCCATAGAATTGTGGTATAGTAAAATATGGACTGTCTTTGTAATGGAAAAGCTTTCACACCAAGTACGTACACAAGAGAAGGCTATATCTTCCATTGTTGTTTGCAGTATTGTTGTAGCTGTGTGGGTTCCGAGATATTAGAGAGACAAGGTGAGTACGGTAATATCTTTTCTTTTTTTGGACCAGCTGGAGTCAGTCCAATAAAAGATGTTCCTCACCCATCTTGTTTCTTTAAAAAGAGGATAGATACTTAGAAATGCGGTCACCTTTTTTTAGCCCCCCTTCAAAGGAGGAGTGCTCCCAGCCAGCAAGCCAGACTATTTAGCCAGGTTCTTTCAATACTAACTTGATCCTGAATAAGTAATATACAATGTAGGATGTTAACGTTTTATTGAAACTTTGCCTTAATAAAGTTTCAAAGGGAACTGGTTGTGAGAAGTGAGCAATGGGATGAATCTACAATCCAGGCCACTACTCAAACACTCCAAAACTGCACTTATTGTTATATATATTTGACACGTTTATAAATAAATTATTTTCAATTAAAAAAAAAAAAGAAGCTATTTGTGATGATGACCTCAAATGAGTTTGCTCAGGGAATCTGACAATGCCCAGATAACAGGGAGAGCTCTCAGAGTCTGACAAGCCGGTTGCTGGACTGGCCTGGAGAGATTTTTAAAAAGTGAGGTTGTTTAGCTTCAAAGTTTGAAAATATTAATCCACAGGCCTAGTGTCCTTCATTAGAGAGATGAAGAATCAAATGGCAGGACAGCAGGTAATAAGAGAGAAGACGAATTACAGTTTGCTATCTGTGTTCTGATACCGAGCTTCTGCAGTGGTTTAGAAAGGAATTAATAGAGATTTTAGTGAGATTTCACTTTATTAATATTAGGTGAAGATGTAGACAGGAGAGAAGCAGATACGGCAGTAGCCATTAAAAATAAACATTTGCCTTCTTTGTGATTTGTGAAAGAGTGCAGTTATTTCCTGTTCTAAGTAATGAGAAATACTGTTTCTCAGATACCAACATATAGTAGCTGAAAGCAAATGTTGCTTTTTCAAGGGCACTATATTTTAGCAGAGAGTAGATTCATGTCATTTTGATGATGATCACTTTGGAAGACACTAACATATTTCTGCAGAACTAGTTCCATGACCTGGACAAGTCATGGATAGCAAAGACAGATCTTCTAAGGGGAAGAAGTTCAAGTTTGAGTTTTCCTGCTATTTTGGGAAACAAGGAAGGGATGATCTGCAAGTGACACTCATTTTGGCTGCCTACTGAATACCAAATCAGTGAATATTATTCTGCTTTAATACTAAGTTCCATTTTCGAACCAAATTACAGCATTGTTTGTCATTGACAAATCAGGGCAAGAATGTTCCATGGGCGTTATACCTTTCACTCCAGGCTGCATTTATATGAATGGTCCTAATCCCCTATACTTTGGCCAGGATTATGGTTTCATTTACACCAGTTTGATATTAGTGGAGTTTCTCTGGATATAATGTGCATTCCCACTGATGTAACTGAGATCAAAATATCACCAAAGGGATTTATGTAGAATTCACAGGGGGCCAGGGTCTGTGTTCCATGCTTTGACTCCCCTGATAATGAACTTAATAAACATGCTGATAGTGACATATGGATGAAATCTATTACAAATATAAAAATGTGGAGAAGGCTCCCAGGAAGAGCTCTGATTCCATTCCAATTTAGGATCTGGAATATGATCTCTCTTGAGCCAATGGGCCAAACTCTGCTTTCAGTTACACTTGAATAAATTTTTACTGACCCCAAAGGGCCTGATTCTGGTCTCACAACAGTTTTATACAGTTGTCAAGCCATTGATTTCACTCAAGTTACTCCTTATTTAAACGGCTGTTCCTAAAAGTACATTCTGGTCTGAGAATCTAATGTCATAATGTGATTTGGAAATGGAGTATGTTTGGGGGTTTTCTTCACTTTTTCAGGCTAACAGAGGTGTTTAGAGTTCTGAAGACAATGTGAGCACTGAAGATAAATAATGCAAATTTAGAGAGACAAGGTAGGTGAGAATACATTTTTTTGGACCAACTTCTGCTGGTGAAAGAGACAAGCTTTTGAGCTTACACAGAGGTCTTCTTCAGGTAATTTATAAATGGCATTTATTTCACTAGTGCAGCTCCGCATATCTGAGCACTTGGGATTAAACACTTTGTTAACATAGGGAGGTATGTGATGCTCACATTTTCAAGGGCCAGAAAGCCACCTTCTGACAATGACAATTCAAGGGGATTCCTAGCATTTGCAAGGAAGGGTTCCTCACATTAGCCCCCAACCAAGCTCTTTCTAAAGTAGCATCCACAGTCTAGGGTGTGAATGAAGAAATATAAACCTATCCTTGTTCTAACAAAAATAAACTTTGATGCTGGACTGGCTATATGCCAGCTATTTATGTCACTCATCTGAAATTTACAGGCGAGGACCCAGAGGGCCTGAAGTTCATTTAAATAAGCTGGCATCTTACTGGTTCTGCAAAAGAATAAAGAACAAAATATGTACTTGTATGCATACTTGTAGTATGCAACTATATCAGGGTGCTGGCAGCTGGCCAGTTTGCATACAAAAATTCATCCTGCTCAAAATACACCTCCAGAGTTGGATGGCTTCCACTTTTCCAATTTTTTTTCTGTGAATTTGGTGCTCATCAAAACAAGGGACTAAACATGCGCCAGCTACTGTGCAGGCATGACTTTAGCAGGCATGATTTAAGCTCCCCTCTAAGTCTGTCAGAGCACCTCATTTCTGACCTGTGCAACCCTTCTGCTGTTCCATTTCTGTGTCTGTCACAGGGAGAGTGCCAGTCATGTTGAACTGAATAGTAGCATTATGTACCAGAGAAACATACACAATTTTTTGATGAGTGCTTCAGATTAATTTCTATTTAGGCTCAGTATCTGAATTCAAGTCTTCAGAGATAAAAGACTTGGGTACTAGTCCACTATGCTTCCCAGCACCTAGTGTTGATAGTAATCCTCACAGTTAGGAGACATGAATCTGAACTGCAGAGATTGCATCTGGATCTTGAAACCCCCTGTAGCCATTCTGCCAGATGGCATCATCAGCAACAAGGACCGGGTTCAATATCTTGGGGTTACTCTTAACAATACAAAACAGAACTGGCTTGAGTCCCCACTCAGTAAGCTGGGAAAACTTACAACCACTCCCGGTGACTCTAAGTGATGCCCCATTTGCCAGCACTGAGTCTGTGTATAACAAAGGAGAACTTTTATTGAAAGGGAACCCGGCATTAATCTGGGAAAACACCACAACCACATTCAAAAGCATGTGACCATAAGCAAACACAACCCCACTGTGCATTGGGGAGTGTCTTTTCCCTTGCGGTGGTAAAGTCTGAACTATTCTCCTTAACACACCTTCCACTCTCCCTCCACAGCACCCCACTCACAGTTGGTTGTCCTTGGTTAGCTGTCTCTCTACCACCATCCCTCTGCTATCACTGTCTCTCTGCTGCTGGCACTGGCACATTTGGATCCAGTTTGGTTCATTATTAAAAGAGGGGCTGCTAAAAATTTTAGATCCAAATCTAGATGCACTTACTAGAGTTTGAACATGTTCAGCTTGAATCCAAAGCTTTAGTTCAGGAGCATCTCTAACAATTAAAGGAACAAGTAATTCTCTCCTAACCAAACCTTTGTCATGTGTTGTAGGTCACTTCATTAATTTCTGTGGGAATCTGCCTGAGAGGACAAGTGGCCACTTTCTTATTGTTGGGATAACTGGCATATTTTGACATGTTTGCACTATATATTTTAGAAATGTTTCTCTGTCCCAACTTACCAGCTACAGCTGGGACAAAACCAGAACCTTGTATCAGAAAATCCTAAAATCCCTGCCCTATTGTCGCATTGATAACTTGCATAGAGTGAGAGTGTCATGCCCCATTTGCATATATATTTACATACATTGTCATAACAATACATATACAATATTTCCTAGTACTCATGTCTCCCTTGAACTATTAGAAATTGCTTGTTTGAGTCACGAGCAAGAAAATCCTGAAGCTGATCCACTTTATCATGTTCCAATTACATCTAGAAGGTGGGTGAGAGATGGAGTTGGCCTCCATGCTGCATGGTGTGCATTCCTGCCATGTACAATAGCATTATGCTGTTCAGAAAGCCAAAAGGTCTCTCTCTGCAGAACTTGTTTAGTTTAGCTCTCTCTAGAGCAGCATATATGGACATTTTACATAGGCTAAAAAAACTAGATTAACATAATGCCCTTTTTCTTTGAAGAGTGACTCTAATGGATAGATACCTTTCTTCAAACCCACCCTTATAGAAATAGTGACTCACATCTCTAACACTTATGTGTCTCAGTAAGTTTTCTAAATGCTGTTATACAATATGGAATATTGCAATATACAGGGGTCATGCTGGGGCATATGGTAGATTATTAATTAGGATCCTTGCCTCTTAGTTAAGTGATCTTTAAAGCATTAGAGGTGTGTAGCATTACCCTGGTGCAAAAATGCAATGGTCTTACCAGTTGACCTTTTAAAGAGCAAGTGTTAAGTGCTTTGTGAAATTTCAGGATTTGTTGGTGCCTATAATACTCCTCTCAACTTATTTTCAAGATGCTGTGGAGTGAGGTGCAAGTGAGAACATCTCTGTCTGTTGCTTTTAATACAGTCTGCCTATGCACAACTGGTGATGGGTTCTGTGTTTGCATAATTGTCCTTTCTTTAAGAGTTTTCCCTCTTTTTTGCAATGTTTTGAATTCTGTGAACATTTCTATGGAAATAATTCACTGAAAAATTTTCTTTTATATGCTGTGGATGATAGAATTGGTAGTAAGTGCCATACTACAAATCATAAAGTTAGTATTCCCAGGTTTTAAGTATAAAGCAAAAGAGACTCAGATGATCATGAGTACATTTCCAGGAAAGAAATTTGGCACTGATAACATATCCTAGCTAGTCTGTTATGGAATGGATTTTGAGGGTATGCTAATCAGATGTTCAGTCTATCAGAGAGCAGCTTAACACCAGATTCAATGGTAGCTTCCAGATGAAGAAAAGTATTTGGTAAATGCTGATGCAACAGCAGAGAAGCAGAATTCAAACAGGAAGATCACATTACCCCTTAAAAGGTCTCCACACAAACCCAGCTCTCCTTCAAATTAACTAGTGGATGCAACACTGGTTCTAACAGGGAGTCAGGTACTCAAAGATTAATGGACATTTTCTAGCTTTTTCAGATGAATAGTTAAGTACATGAAGATGACACATCTATCAGCACACGTTTCTCAACATTGAAAAAGGAATGAAGCACAAAAGCTGTTTCTTTCTCATCAGTAAATAAAATCCCTACTACCTGTATTACTAATGGTTCTAAAACAAAAGCAGGACCAACTGCATGAAAAATTATTACTTGTTAATTAATGGGAACCTTCATTATAACCAATGTCATCTAGCCTGACCTAAAAGGAATAGCTTCCCCATTGCAATTTTGAGTTCCTTATATTTTCTTACTTTTTAAGTAACTGACATTGTAAACACAGGATCTATAAAATAACCTATTGAGACAAATTCTTCTCCTTTCATGAGTGGAAGCTGGGAGATGTGACAAAAGGCTGAAAATTATCCAGAGTTGTGCAGAGAACAGAAATGCCATTTTGCTGAGCATTCTGAGGTTTTGAAATTTTGTTTAGTTCCCGTTTGGAATGAAATGTAATTTGAAACTTCCTCAGAAGAAAATTTAAAAAAACAAAATTTTTCTTGGATCAACTGAAACATTTCAGCTCAACAAAACTGGAATATTTTGTTCCAATTTTGGTGTTTCTGTTATACTGTAGTATAACATATAATACAAACAAACAAAATTGCAACCAGAAGTTGTTTTGAAAAATGAAATCAAAACACTGTGTTCTGACAATGTCCTGAAACTCTTGATTTGAGTGGAACTACCTGATCTTAATAACCTTGGTCTGACTTCAAAAGAACTACTTCCAGGAGAAATGGTTACAGGATTGGTGTTTACATAGTAAAATATCTGGCAAGCAGTACAGAAGAATTCAATGAGAGTTGAGGACATTCTGCATCACTAAGCACCTTGCAGGATTGGGCTCAATCTTTTGCTTTTAGAAATGTAGGCTTTTGCAAGGTGCCTCTCCCATCTAATCATATTGGTGGGAAAGGAATCTGTATGCCATCTAGTTCCACCATAAGGTTTCTCAGGTGTTTTATATTAATTTCTTTTTGGAGGGTAGCAGCATGGATTAGAGAATCACTTTTCATATTGATGGTTCACTATTTAGTTTCTCATTTAATAAAACCATAAGAATTGTTAGGTTTTCATTGGAACCAATGGAGCCCCTGCATGTACGCATAAAGAATTTCTGTGGTTTTTGCCTTGGATAAACTACCGTATGCATACAGAGAGACCTATCCTGCCAAGATGGCAATGAAAGCAAAATTCCACAGCCAGCAGAACTGACAAATTCTGACCTAAAACAAGTTTTCTGTTATTTTTAAAATATTCCAGTAGGTTTGTTTTCTGTTCTATTCTCTCCACTGATTTTTTAGGGTTTCCAGGAAATAGAAGACAATAATAGTATCTTTAAAAAAAAAAAGAATGCAAATCCTTTTGTACACAAAGAGAATGAGGAACTAGATCGGCATATCCATATCCATAGAGTAATTCCACTTCCCTGGGAATTTAATTATGTAGTATGTTTAAATTTGGGCAGTGAAAAACATTCAAAAACATTATAAACTGTTAAAAACTAGCCAAGTTGAAACCAGCTCCAGCAGACCAAAACCCCAGTGGCTCAGGTTCAAAGAATGACATCACTGCATTCCACCACCAGCCTTTCATATCCCATGCTCTGTTAGCCTGTCCTCCAGAGAGGATAGATTCATAGATTCCAAGGCCAAAAGGGATCCCCGTGATCATCTAATCTGACCCCCTGTGTAACACAGGCCAGAACTTCCCCAAAAGAATTCATAGAAAAACATCCAATCTTGATTTAAAAAAATGCAGTGATGGAGAATCCACCATGACCCTTGTCAAATTGTTTCAATGATTAATTACACTCACTGTTAACAATTTAAGCCTTATTTCCAGACTGAATTTGTCTAGCTTCAACTTCCAGCCACTGGATCGCGTTATAATTTTCTCTGCTAAAGTGAAGAGCAACATTTGTTCCACACATGGGTACTCATAAACTGTGATCAGGTCACCCCATTAATCTTCTCTTTGTTAAATTAAATAGATTGAGCTCCTTGAGACTATCATAGGAAGGAGCACCTTCTCTTGCCCCCTCCATTGCCGAGTTCCATCTCAATGACTTCTTTTGAGCTGGTGTAATGACAGAATCATGTCCATGTCATAACAATTCATCAAGAGGCTGCAATGTAATCATCATGACAGAGTTCAGGTATAGATCCAAGTTTTCCAAACTTTGTGGTAGAACTTGCAGCTAGGTTTTTTTTTAATCCATCACTGGTTTAAATACACAGTTAATCTGATTCTCCTCTCACTTAGCAATTTTACACTTCGGTGATGTTATTTCTCATTTACTCTAGTAACAATGAGAGAAGAATGAGGCCCATTATTTTTTAAAGCTTGTGAGTCAGTCTGTTTGGTTTTAGGTGGGCCTGATTTTGAAGTGATTGCCACTTAGATCATAATAAATCAGGAGTAAGTCCATTGAAGTTGATGAGAGTACAATGGTGTAAAACATTGTCATTTTCTATTGTGCATTTCATAGGTTCCAGGGGCGGCTCCAGGCACCAGCACGCCAAGAGTGTACTTGGGGCGGCAAGCCGTGGGGGGCGCTCTGCCAGTCGCTGCGAGGGTGGCAGGCAGGCTGCCTTCGGCGGCATGCCTGCGCAGGGTCCGCTGGTCCCGCGGCTTCGGCGGACCTCCCGCAGGTGTGCCGCCGAATCCGTGGGACCAGGGACCTCCCGCAGGCAAGCCGCCAAAGGCAGCCTGCCTGCCGTGCTTGGGGTGGCAAAATACCTAGAGCCACCTCTGATAGGTTCATAGAGTTTAAGGCCAGAAGATGCCACTAGATCATCTAGTTTGACCTCCTGTATATCACAGTCCCTTAATTTTCATTTAGATACACCAATATCTAGCACAAAGACTTTAGTTAGACTAAAGAATTTCAGTCCTCAGAAGGCTAAACTGTGTCGGCATAGAGGCAGAGATCAGAAGATACAGAGGTTCCCCCAATGCCCCAGGCCCCTACAATGGCAGCGAATTCGTTAAGTCAGATATGCCTGGATTATTTCAGTAGGTGAACAACACCCCATGCTGCAGAAGAAGGTATCTTTCCTCCTTGTGCTGCCAGGTTCCTGCCAAGATGACCTGGATGAAAATTCTTTCCCCAGATTTGGCATCTGGCTCAGTATGACCCTGAACACGTGAGTGAGACTCACGAGTTAAGCATCTGAGAAGAGAATTCTTTGTACCACCTCAGAGCACTGGTCTACCCCGTCTGGTGTCCTGTCTCCAGCCATGGTCAAGTTCTGATTCTTCAGAGGAAGGTCAAAAAACCCACACCCAAAACAGAATACATCTGGCCAGTGACCAGTTGTGAATTGGGGTCGGGGGGGAGGATTCCTTCCTGACTCCTACAGGGACTGGCTGAAGCCCTGAACTAGGAATGGCTGATACTTAAAAAGGCCAGGGTCAAAAGAGAGAAGACAAAAATCCACAGTGTAATTTACATTTGAAATAAGTGAAAAACACATATTTATTTATTAAATCTATCTATACGTATAAGGCCTTCTTTACCAAGTATCTGAGCATCTCATAAGTTAGGGAAGTGCTATTATTTCCATTTTACAGATGGGGAAACAGAGGCATTAAAGTATTTAAACTCCTACCTTCCGATTGAAATTAATGGAAGTTAGACGCCTAACCACCTTTGTGGCTGTGGGATCAGGGGCGGCTCTAGGAATCCCGCTGCCCCAAGCAGGGCAGCGCGCCACGGGGCGCGCTCTGGCGGTCGCCGGTCCCGCGGCTCCGGGGGACCTCTTGCAGACGTGCCTGCGGAGGTTCCGCTGGTCCCGCGGCTCCGGTGGAGCATCTGCTGGCATGCCTGCGGGAGGTCCACCTGAGCCGCGGGACCAGCGAACCCTCCGCAGTCATGCCTGCGGGAGGTCCACTGAAGCCGCGGTACCAGCGGACCCTCCGCAGTCATGCCTGCGGGAGGTCCACCGGAGCCGCCTGCCGCCCTGCCGGCAAAATGCCGCCCCAAGCGCGCGCTTGGCGCGCTGGGGTCTGGAGCCGGCCCTGTGTGGGATAGAGATTGAGCGACTTGCCCAAGCTCACACAGCAAGTCTTTAGCAGGGAATTGAACTGGGTGTTTTGAGTCCCAGGCTAGCACCCTAACTGTTGGACAATCCTTCCTATATAGGTCTAGGCAGGTGAAATACATGCATGAGTGTTTTCATTTTTCAGACTACAGCATTCGGGAAATTCATATTTACTTCTGGTGTTATTTGTTTTCTACATTATGCCAGTACTAACATCAGTAAGGATTGGTTATTCTAAAGTTAAGTTACATAAGATTTTAAAGATATTCTTTCTTATTACCTAGTAAGAACAACCTTGATGTAGTTTGCCACCCTTTGAATTATAATGTATGTCATCAGTAATGTGAGTTGTTTTAATTTACTTCTGACATTAAGATGTTGCTTTTGGGCACACTGTTGCAAATGCATCCTGTTCACTTTCTTGCCTTCTAAATGCCCTTCATGTTTCAGTAAAACAATCCAATCAAAACTAAAGACCAAAAGCCCAGTAAAACAAATCAAGCATACAAATAATTCCTAGGCATTCCTGTTCTACTTTAGCCTGTTTGCCCAAGGCTTTTAAATTTCTTAAGCTGGGTAATAGTATAGCTCACTAAACTTTCCAAAGAAAATATCTATACTGTGTATTGTTTTCTATGTTACTTAGGCTAGAGTTCATAAAAGTAGAATTATTTATGCAGAAACTCTGCATAAATTTAAGCTGCAGAGTATGCATTTCCCGATGGCAAACTATTCATTATAAGATTTCTTTTTATGATTTTCTTGTTTTATATTTTTTTTAAAAAAAGAAATATGGCGGTGCTGTTGTTTGTTGATTAATATGACAGCTCCCAACGTTCCCAGTCAGGATCAGGACCCAACTGAGCTGAATGTTATGCAAGCATGGAGAAACAATCCCTCTCCTTGAAAGATGTTTTCATTCAATCTGAGAGAAGTTATGGTTCAAAAAATTACCGATTTCTATTCCTTTTAGTAAGTTTAAGTCCAGAAGGGACCATTAAGGGCTAAACTATACACATGCACTTAACTATGCATGTGGCTTCCACTGAAGCCATTCTGTGCATGTGTATATGAGGGTAGAATTTGGCCTTTGCTGTCTTTTGTTTGTTTTTTTCCTTTTATGCACTCTTGCAAAGATTTTTTTTTCCTGTGGCAGATGGCTAATTTTGATGTGTTTGGTCTAAACAAAAATCTGGCCACACTCCATCTCTGAGAGCAGAGACTGTGGGCCATATTCTCAGTTGCTGCCAGTTGGCATAGTCCCAGTGACAATTGGTAGCTGTTATGGTTGTGAAGAAAACCTTGAGAAAGTGAATCAATGATTATTGACGCAGAGGTGTCTGCCTGAGTTTGCAGGGAGCCTGAAACAAGTGAATTGCCCCAATCATTTCCAGGGAATGCTATCTCAGATGCCCAATGATGATACTCAAATGTTAATATAAACTATTTCACTGCTGAGCAAAGCATGGAGGAAAGGAGAGGAAGGACCAGATAAGGAAGATTTGTACAGTTTCATTTTGGTGCCACAAATGATTGGGATTGGGAAAAAAACACCATTCTGTCCCCTCCTCCGAGTCTAGCAGAAGCCAGGCCCAACAACTCCAATGGGGCATCTGAGCCCCACCAAGGGGGATCCAAGCTCAAGGAGCCCAGGTAAGCCCCATAGTGTAGTCAAACCCCACTACGAGGAACTAAACTCAAGTTGCCCTGTAGAGGCCAGAAGGCATGTATAATCAGCACAGCCTACTATGAATGGCATCTCATTCTGGCATCCAAAGGGGTTTATTTTGTGGGCAGAGTACGGTTTATGGAAGGAATTTGGAATAGTAGCGCTGTACTACCATCTTTTTATTCTTGCCAATCCAACTGCCAAAACTCGTAAATCAAGTGATTGGGGGGAAAAAAGCAGAATGTCATTTCACGAAACATGTGTTTGCAAAATAAATAAATACATACATAAATACATAAAAAATAATGTAATACATTCAGATGTTGCTCTGAACATGAAAAGAGTTGTTTCCAGCAGATGAGATTTTGTTGTTTTTAAATCACACCTATTGACTTCGCTGGGCTTGGGAGCAGGCCCATAAAGCATAAGATTGGACTTTGTGTTATCAAATGTGCTGCATTCCTCAGCTATGAATAGTTAAGTGAGACTCAGTGGATGTGATATAAGATAAGATCCTACAGAGGTTCTTCCAAAGAGCACTTATAAGGCATGAATTAAAGAAAGGTGGAATTGCTTTGAACCAATAGTTGATTTCTTACAGAAAGGCTCCTTCCCTGGCATTTTGTTAAAGTTTTGCTGGAGAGAATAGATCACCCCCACTTAACTCAATAATGAAGAAATGATGATGGTATTTGCAATTAATTCAAAGGTCACAATAAATTCTGTGCTTCATGAGAATCAATGTGTCCTACCTCAGAGAGAGCATGATTTTGCCTCATTAACAGATTTAAGATCGAAGATGATATGAGATAAATTCATCTTAAATTCATCATAAAAGGGCTGATTTTAGTAATTAGCTAATCTGTTTTCACAAGGATCTTTACTCTCAGATGCATATTGATAAGCAATGGATGTATCTATCCATTGCTTATCAATATGTTTGCCTATCCAAGACACTGATAGCTGTCAACACTCGTAACAGATACTGTATGAACTACTTCCTTGTTAACATTGTTAGTGCCTCTGAAATACAAATAGTTATAAAATAGTTTCTGCCTTAGATTACATTGAAACAATACAGCATGTAGGACAGATGTGTAACCATATCAATAATGGAATATTTGGGGGGAGGTGTCAGGGAGGTGTCCCTTTTTGAGGGGGATGGAGGCATCCATCTGCTAACCTGACATCCCAGGAGGTATGCTGACCTCCTTCAGCCTGCCTCTGGGAGGTTACAGAAAGGTTGCTGAGGCTCACTCATCTCTCTGATCACTCACCTACAGTGCTCATCAACATGGGCAGTAATGATACTCCCAGTTCTGGTTCTAAGCAGCTCAGCAGTGCCTACATGATTCTGGGAGCAAAGGTGAAGGGGCTGGGGACACAGGCGGTGTTTTGTCCATTCTTCCTCTTGAGGGTACAAGCGCAAACAGGAACACACGCGTCCTGAATATAAATGCATGGCTGCGCAGAAGGTGTCAACAGGAGGCCTTTCATTTCCTTGATCATAGGATGCTCTTCCATGAAGGAGGACACTTGAGAAGAGATGGGATCCACTTGACCAAAAAGGGGAAGAACTTATTCACACACCATCTCTTCAATTTAGTGAGGAGGGCTTAAAACAAGATTAAAAGTAGGCAGGTGACAAAAGTCTACAGATAGGTAAGAAAAAGATGAGCTTAACAGAGGTCTAGAAGTTGCAGGTGTGGGGAATGATAAGTAGGGTCATAGGAGTGACAAGAGTGTAAATAATGAGGGAATCTGTTCAATATCTTAGATGTCTATACACAAATACAAGGAGTATGGAGAATAAACATGAAGAACTGGAAGTATTAGTACATAAACTGAGTTATGACTTAACAGCATCACAGAGACTTGGTGGGATGAATCTCATTACTACTGTAGATCACCAAATCAGATGAAGAGGTGGATGAGGCATTACTAGAACAAATAACAGAAACATCCAAAACACAAGACCTGGTAGCAATGGGGGCCTTTACCCAGACATCTTCTGGAAAAGTAATACGGGAAAACATAAAATTTCCAGTAAACTCTTGGAATGTCCTGGGGGCTTCTTGTTTCAGAAGATGTAGGAAATAACCAGGGAGACAGCCATTTTAGACTTGATTCTGACTAACACAGAGGAATTGGTGGCAAATCTGATGGATGGTAATTTGGGTGAAAGTGATCACGAAATGATAGATTTCATGAATGTAATGAAAGGAAAGAGTGAAAGGAGCAGAACACTGGACTTCAAAAAAGCAGACTTTAATAAACTCAGAGAAATGGTAGGAAAGGTCCCCTGGGAAGAAAATCTAAGGGAAAAAAAGGTCTTCAGGAGAGCTGGCAGTTTCTCAAAGAAACAATACTAAAGGCACAACAGTTAACTAGCCTGATGCAATGGTAATACAACAAGAATAGTAAGAGGCCTATATGGCTACATCCGGACCTGTTTAATGACCTGAAAATCAAAAGGAATCCTACAAAAAGTGGAAGCATGAACAAATTGCTAAGGATGAATACAAAAGAAATATCACAAACATGTAGAGACAAAATCAGAAAGGCTAAGGCACAAAAACACCCAACAAGGGACATAATAGCAATAAGGAGAGGTTCTATATATACATACAGAGGAAGAAAAAGATGAAGGAAAGCATAGGTCCTTTACTTAGCAGGGAAGGAGAACTAATAAAAAACAACATGAACAAGGCTGAGGTGTTTAATGCCTACTTTGCTTCTGTCTTCACTAAAAGATTAATTGTGACCAGTTGCTTAACACAATATTAACAAGGGGAAGGAACACAAGTGGGTATAGGGAAAGAACTAGTTAAAGAATGTTTAGATAAGTTAAATTATTCATAAGAACATAAGAACGGCCATACTGGGTCAGATCAAAGGTCCATCAAGCCCAGTATCCTGTCCTCTGACAGTGGCCAGTGGCAGGTGCCCCAAAGGGAATGAACAGACAGATTATCATCAAATGATCCATGCCCTGTCACCTAAACCCAGTTTCTGGCAAACAGAGGCTAGGGACACTATTCCTGCCCATTCTGGCTAATAGCCATCGATGGACCTATCTTCCATGAATCTAGCTAGCTCCCTTTTGAACCCTGTTATAGTACTGGCCTTCACAACACCCTCTGGCAAGGAGTTTCAGAGGTTGACAGTGCGTTGTGTGAAAAAATACTTTCTTGTGTTTGTTTTAAACCTGCTACCTATTAATTTCATTTGGTGGCCCCTTGTTCTTGTATTATGAAAAGGAGTAAATAACACTTCCTTATTTACTTTCTCTATACCACTCATGATTTTATAGACTTCTATCATATCCCCCTTAGTCGCCTCTTTTCCAAGCTAAAAAGTCCCAGTCTTATTAATCTCTCCTCATACGGAAGCCGTTCTATACCCCTAATAATTTTTGTTGCCCTTTTCTGAACCTTTTCCCATTCCAATATATCTTTTTTGAGATGGGGCGTCCACATCCGCATGCAGTATTCAAGGTGTGGGCATACCATGGATTTATATAGAGGCAATATGATATTTTCTGTCTTATTATCTATCCCTTTCTTGATGATTCCCAACAGTCCATTTGCTTTTTTGACTGCCGCTGCACATTGAGTGGATGATTTCAGAGAACTATCCACAATGACTCCAAGGTCTCTTTCTTGAGTGGGAACAGCTTATTTAGACCCCATCATTGTATATATATAGTTAGGATTATGTTTTCCAACGTGCATTACTTTGCATTTATCAACATTAAATTTCATTTGCCATTTTGCTGCCCAGTCACCCAGTTTTGTGAGATCCTTTTGTAGCTCTTCACAGTCTTCCTGGGACTTAACTATCTTGAGTAGTTTTATATCATCTGCAAATTTTGCCACTTCACTGTTTACCCCTTTTTCCAGATCGTTTATGAACACGTTAAATAGGACTGGGCCCAGTACAGATCCCTGCGGGACACCACTATTTACCTCTCTCCGTTCTGAAAACAGACCATTTATTCCTGCCCTTTGTTTCCTATCTTTTAACCAGTTACCAATCCATGAGAGAACCTTCCCTCTTATCCCATGACTGCTTATTTTGCTTAAGAGCCTTTGGTGAGGGACCTTGTCAAAGGCATTCTGAAAATCTAAATACACTATATCCACTGGATCTCCTTTGTCCGCATGCTTGTTGACCCCCTCAAAGAATTCGAGTAGATTGTTGAGGCATGATTTCACCTTTATAAAAACCATGTTGACTATTTCCCAACAAATTATGTTCATCTATGTGTCTGACAATTTTGTTCTTTACGATAGTTTCAACCAGCGGAGGAAGCATGTGCCTAGGGCAGCATTCCGTCCATTCTTGGGGCAGCACAGTTCGAGCTGCTTTTTTTTTTCTTCCTTTGCCAGTTCGGGCTGCTTTTTTTTTTTTTTTTTGCTTGGGACAGCAAAAATAGTAGAACCGGCCCTGTTTTCAACCATTTGCCCGGTATTGAAGCTTACTGGCCTGTAGTTGCCAGGGTCACCTCGGGAGCCCTTTTTAAAAATTGGTGTCACATTAGCTATCCTCCAGTCATTTAGTAGAGAAGCTAATTTAAATGATAGGTTACAGATGATAGTGAGTAGTCCTGCAATTTCACATTTGAGTTCCTTCAGAACTCTAGGGTGAATGCCATCAGGTCCTGGAGACTTATTACTGTTTAGTTTATCAATTTGTTTCAAAACCTCCTCTAATGACACCTCAATCTGGGACAGTTTCTCAGATCTGTCACCCAAAAAGAATGGCTCAGGTTTGGGAATCTCCCTCACATCCTCAACAGTGAAAACTGATGCAAATAATTCATTTAGTTTCTCCAGAATGTCCTTACCATCTCTGAGTCTTTCTTTAGCATCTCGATCATCCAGTGGCCCCACTGGTTATTTAGCAGGCTTTCTGCTTCTGATGTATTTTAAAAAATTTTTGCTATTACTTTTGGAGTCTTTGGCTAGCTGTTCTTCAGATTCTTTTTTGGTCTTTCTAATTATATTTTTGCCCTTCATTTGCCAGAGTTTATGCTCTTTTCGATTTTCCTCATTAGATTTATCTACCACTTTTTAAAGGATGCCTTTTTGCCTCTCACTGCTTCTTTTACTTTGTTGTTTAAACACGGTGGCTCTTTTTTGGTTCTCTTACAAGGGCCTGAAGAAATTCAACTTAGGGTACTTACGGAGCTAGATGAAGCAGTATGGGAACTGTTAGCAATTATCTTCAAGAACTTGTGGAGGACAGGAAATGGGCAAAATTTAAATCCATTTTAGAAAGAGGAACAAAGAGGACCTGGGAATTATAGCGCAGTAAGCCAAACTTTTGTTCTTTGAAAGATATGGGAACATTTTATTAAACAATCAATTTGTAAGCACGTAGAGGATAATAGGGTAATACATTATGGCAACATGGATTTGTCAAGAACAAATCATGCCAGACAAACCTAACTTCCTTCTTTGACAGGGTTACTGGCTTTGTGGATGTGGGGAAGCAGTAGATATGATGTATCTTGATTTTAGTAAGACTTTTGAAACATCCCCACATGACATTCTCATAAACAAACTAGGGAAATGTGGTCTAGGTGAATTATTCTAAGGTGGGTACAAAATTTGTTGAAAGACCATACCTAAAGAGTAGTTATCAATGACTCGCAGTCAGACTGGGATAATATATCTAATGGGGTCCCACAGGTGTCTGTAATAGGTCTAGTACTATTCAATATTTTAATTAATGACCGGGATAATGGAGTGGAGGGTGTGCTTATAAATTCTGTGGATAACACTAAGCTGGGAGGGGTTGCTAGCACTTTGGAGGACAGGACTAGAACTCAAAATGGCCGTGACACATTGGAGAATTAGTCTGAAATCAACAAGGTGAAATTCAATAAAGACAAGGTCAAAGTACCGCACTTAGGAAGGACAAATCAAATGCACAACTACAAAATGGGGACTAACTGGGTAGGCAGTAGTACTGTGGAAAAGTATCTGGAGGTTCTAGTGGATCACAAATTGAATATGAATTAATGATGTGCTGCAGTTGTGAGAAAGGCTAATATCATTCTGGGGTTTATTAATAGGAGTGTTGTATATAAGGCATCCAAGGCATGTTCTGCTCAGCACTGGTGAGGTCTCAGCTGGAGAACTGTGCACAGTTTTAGGCCCAACACCTTAGGAAAGATGTGGACAAATGAGAAGGAGTCCAGAATAGAGCAACACTAATGATAAAAGGCTTAGAAAACCTGATCCACAAGGAAAGATTAAAAAAAGGAGCATGTTTAGTTTTGGAAAAAGATGGCTGATGGGGAACCTGATAACCAGGTTTGGATTAAGCCACACTGGCCCCTAGTCAAATAGACACTTCTGGGTCTCTGTACTGGCCTGCTAAGCTAGTTGCTGTCATGCTAGGATGCATTTATATTAACACTGTTCTGGCCAGCACAGCTGCACTAGAGATCTATTAACTCAAGCACCTCTGGTTCCTGCTGCATGGATGTTGCTTAGTTAACTCTCTCCTATCCAAGTCAGTCAGAGACTGGCTTGTGCTGCACAGACACTGCACTATTAACTCTTCGTGTCCATTCCAGCCCAAGGGATCCTTGCCTCTCCTCTCATGCCTTATGGGCATTTACAGCAGCTCCTTGTATTTGTAACATGTCTTGAGGGTGTTGCTGAATGAGTCCTGCAAGCAGAACAGAGGGGACATGGACTTGTTGGAAATGAGGCAAGATCAGGAAGGCCCCAGGAGGGAGCCCTGGTACAGGAGCTGACCCCACAGCAGCAGCAAGGATCAGCAGCCCTGGTTACTCAGGTTTGGATCAGCCACCCTTCTGTCATGTTTTGATGTGAGTGGGATTGTGAGCTGGTGAATGGGGTCGCAGTGCCATTCAGGTTTGGCCCGGCTGCCCCTCTGTCATGACAGGGGATAGTTGTGGGGGTGGATAGGCCAAATTTTAGTGAGTGGCATTGAACATAAACATAAGAACAGCCATACTGGGTCTAGTTTGCCTGTGCATTAATCCAGCTCTACAGATAAGTCTTCTAATGTGTCAAGAGCTGTTATAAAGAGAACGGTGATCAATTTTTCTCCATGTCCAGTGGAGGTAGGAGAAGAAATAGTGGGCTTAATCTGCAGCAAGGGAGATTTAGGTTAGATATTAGGTAAAGCTTTCTAACTATAAGGGTAGTGATGGTCTGGAATAGGATTTCAAGGGAGGTTGTGGAATTTCCATTATTGGAAGTTTGTAAGAACAGGTTGGTCAAGCACCTGACAGGGTTGGTCTATTGGTCCTGCCTCAGCATGGGGAGATGGAGTAGAAGACCTTTCAAGGTCCTTTACAGCACTATTTTTCTGTGACTGTAAGATTCTATTATTTAAAAAATATTAATTATTATATATATATTTTAAATTATGGACCAGATGCTCCAATGGAACTATTTATATGGGATTTTTTGTCAATGCAATTGTATGCACAAATAAGAGCTACTTATGGGTGTAAGGATCTGCAGTCCTATATTTACATTTATACAAGTATACTCTAGGGCCCAATTCTCTGTACACTAATCAATTAGAAATATTTGGAGCTAGAATTACTATTACACTTCATCCCATCACAGTAAAAATGTGTTATTACTTTTCAACAAGATGGCTGCCCACAACAGAAGTCTGATAATTAAAATTGTAATTCAAACCTTGAAAGAAAACTACATCTCACAGTTTATTCATGGTGATAAGTGCTTTGTGGTTATCAGGGCTGTTTGTTGGACTGAGCAAAATAAGTGCAGTTTCCTTATCAATTAAATTATTTTCCATCATAGCCGATACAGCCAAGTTTGGTATTGTGACTAACATATTCCTGAGAGGATCACCTCAGTATGATGCCCTTCTATTGGTGTAATCAAAATTAATAGGAAAAACTTGCCTTAAGCTTAATTGATATATTTAATACCTACATTTTTAAATTACTTGAACATTTTCTTAATTAAACTGGAACATTCAAAATCACACCACTTTTTATTTTATACTGTTTTCTTAATATTGCAATATTTCAAAGATAATTGAAAACAGTTTTGAAGGGATTTTTTAGATCCAGTGCTAAGTACAACATATTAGTTATAGGAAAGTAATAACACAGTAAAAATGATTTCACTAGAATGACCGAGAATAGCAATTGTTTCCCAGCTGTTTAGACCATAATCTCATTATGGATTAGTTTTGGGTTCACCGACTATATCTTTAATATCTACATGGACAGATGATGTTGGGGTTGTTAAGACAATTTGGGAAACTCCCATCTTCCATCACCATTGTCACAGGTCCAGAGACCTTAACCTGATGTTTCAGACTCATCTTGCCAATGAGACAGAGTAAAGAAATGCATCTGTTTGTCTTCCCGGTGATTTAAAGGAAAATGAAGGCAGAGATCATATTTTTCAGTAAAGTCATTCTCTCTTTCAGCATGTAATATTTGTGGGGTTTAATTTAAAAGGTAACTTCTGGCATGTTTCTAATCTTTGGACCGTGTATAGTGATGGCTAAAACAAAAAATGAAAAAATACCCAGAATATTCCTACACTTCTCTTGCTACCACACTGAATTAAACCACATTCATCAAATAAGGTTATACATTTATCTTCATAGCACAATACCACAACTGGGATGTAGGGGAGGATTGTTGTGAAGTTCAAAGTTTTGCAAAGGTTCATGAAATATTTTCAAGAATTTTGTCAACGTTTTTCGAGTTTTGTTAAAAACAAAAGACTTGGAAAATACAAGAAACTACACCCACTCCTAGTTACCTCAAATTTCTGACTCCACCTCTTGGTCAATGCCCTGCTCCCAAAAGACAGGTGCACAACTCCTCCTCATAGTATAGGAGTCTCCTTCTTATGAAGGGAAAGTGTCCCATTCAGTCTCTGCGAGAGGTGGAAACAGTGAGGCTAGAAAACACAAACCTAATAATCTCCCTAATCAGATCGGACTCTCTCTCCATAGGAAAAAGAATCAGGGATGATAACGGGAGGCGGGTCAGAAGAAAAGTGGGGGAATTTTTTTAATGAAATGAGTGAGTGCTTAGGGCTGGGCAGATGAGCAGTACTGGTGCCCTTCAGTCAGAGTGGTATGCTAATGTCAGAAGGGAGAGGTCAGTAGGCCTGATTCCAATCTCAGACTGGTTTTATGCCAGTGTAACCCTATTAACCTCAGTGGAGTCACTCTTAATTCACACTGGTGTAACCGAGGAGAGAATTAAAGATTGTGAAAGTAAGTAGTTCCTCCAGTAAAAAGTATATAATTTCTAGTGGTCATGGTTGTATGCTGTGTTGGAACTGAACACGGTTCACATAATTTCAAGGCCATTTGAACATTGTGGGTTTAAAGTTATGCAGGAGACTAGAACTGCAATAATTTAGCATTCTGACAAGGCTTGGGGTCCATCCAAGTTGCTGGCAAATAAGAGTGCATCAATGCTTCTTAGCACTTTTCCCTCCAACAAATGCAAATAAAAGATTCCCAATACCTTTCCTTCCTCAGAGACAGTGGGGAGAGGAAGAGAGGAATCCTCCCCTTGAGAAACCAATAGGGAGTAAAGGAATTGTTTTGGGGTACAGCCAGACTACCTGCCGGATCGTAGCTGAAGTTCTGTATCTTACATCGACACCCCGTCCCCCCCCAGTGTAGACCAGCCCTTTGAAGGGAATGACCAAAGCCATTGGGGATTCTCCGTATTGCTTTCAACACCACCTACAGGTTGTGTTGCCTAGAATGTGTCCCTGTTTTTCCCAACCAGAGATTGACATCTACAGATGGAGATCTCCCGTGTAGCTTCATTTACTTTAATAGAGCAATATCAATTTACACCAGCTCATCTGGCCAGTGTGTCCCTCTTGTGTGTGAGGGTGGAATTAAGATAGGAATGATGCTTTTGTACCAATCACCTTGCTGTGCTTCAAAGTTGTGTGTGAACTTTGAGGCTCCACACTGAGTTGTCATTATAGGCGCCAAAGCGGATAGCACTGGACCATCAAACCTTTCAAGGTTTGCCCATCAGTCCGTATCATTTATTTAAATCAAGATTTTGCTTCAAGTTATGTCTTCTAATATTATATTGTGGGTGCTAAATAACAAAATAATTGTGAAATTAATAATTATTTACCTACAGGAATTACAACTTTTTCTTATAACAGCTAAGGACCCAATCTGCAAACCCTAACTCGTGGTAAAGCAGTTCATATTAATGAGACTACTTGTTCAAAGTCTGCCCCTGAAATTATTGATATCATTTGTGGGTTTTAGGCAGAACATATTTTTTTGCTGCTAGGTGGAGTAAATGGAGTAACTTGCTTACAGGTAACTGCTGGGTATCAATAGTTAACTATACCTTTGACAAAGGATTTTAATATTAGCATCTCAAATTTGAAAATGCTCATATTTCTTATGTTGCTGTTAATAACTGCTGAGGCTTACGTTTTACCTTGTCATTTATGATTATATTCATATTTAAATGCAACAGTTTAATTCAGAAATGACTGAATGGATTTGATAAAACAGACTGTACAGTAGATGAAATCAAAGTTTCAATATACTGTATGTAGGAATTTTAAATTACCTTTAAATAATACACAAGGTAGGACATAGAAAATTCAACTGAAACAGATTATGAAGATACTTATCAATGCATGACTTCTTACATACTTTAGGAGATGAAGCCCAAGCTGCTATTCTGGAAAGCTTTCATGTCAGGACATTCAAGTGTCTTCTGCAAAGTTTCCAGTGATGGTGTGGTGGGGCAGCTGCCCCACCCCCATGTGAGAGGGGGCTAGAGTAGGCCAGAGAGGCTGTGCAGGCCAGCAGCCAATCACGGAAGGGCTTACTGAGAGCCAATTAGGGCTGTGATTGGAGACAGCTAATCAGGGCTCAGATGGGCCATATATAAAGGCTGCCCAGAATAGCAGCAGGCAGTCTGTCCCAGACCTTCATGGGGGAGGGTCTGTCTCTGGAGCAGGAGACCAGCACCAGGGACAACAGTGCTGGGCAGGCTTGGGGGAGTGGAAGGGAACTCCAGCCTCTACCTGCCAGGTTGCAGGCCCTGAGGGAAGGGCCTAGCTGGTGCAAACGGGCCAAAGGGGAAGTGGCCCAGGGGCAGATGGACAAGGGGAGAGAAGGAGAGCGGGGAGGCTGTCACTAAAGCGTCCCTGGGTTGGGACCCAGAGTAGTGGCTGGGCCTTGGTCCCCCCCCCCCTTCCCCCTTGTACTGTACCTGGCCGCAGTAGGGGCCTGAAATAAACTGCAACCGGCCCTTGCGACAAGGGGCTAGACTTTGAAGGTTGTGGTTGGCCACTGAGGCCAGTGCAAAGACTGTTGCTTATCCCGCCCCCCAGAAGGGGGTGAGGATGGACTAGGGGGCACTGCCAGAGGGCAGTGACCTGAAGAGGACACCGCCAAGTGGGGAGCAATGTGGGTCCAGACAGCTGTGAGGAACAGACGATGGATGGGACATCACCAGCAGAGGGCGCCCCACCAAGGACTGAGCTAATTCCCACAGCAACCAGCGGGAGGCGCTGCGGTGGTGAGTCCCAACCCCATCACAGATGGTTACAACAATGTCTATCACAAGCTCTTTTCTCTTCCATTCTATTTCTGTAATTATTCTCTCTCTGTCACCCACCCACCCACATTTCCCAACAAGGCCAAATCCTCTCCATGTTTAAAGATTATAGATTCATAGATTACAAGGCCACAAGGGACCAGTTTGATCATCTAGACTGACCTCCTGTACAACACAAACCACAGAACTTCCCCAAAATAATTCCTAGACCAGATCTTTTAGAAAAACTCCAACCTTGATTTAAAAATGGTCAATGATGGAGAATCCACCTCACCCCTTGGTAAGTTGTTCCAATGGTTAATTACTTTCACCACTAAAACTTTATGCTTTCTTTCAAGTCTGAATTTATCTAGCTTCAACTTCCATCCATATAAAAATGCACACTGTTTGCTTGCATCCATTGTACCAAGTGATCCAGGATAATTATGAATCAGTACGCTCTTCTCCTCATTACTTACTATTCCCCCAACTTTTATGCTTTCTGCAAACTTTATCAGTGATAATTTTATGTTTTCCTCCAGAAAATTAATACAAAGATTAAATAACATAGGACCAAAAACTGATCCCTGCTCACCCGCTCAATGACGATTCCCTGTTTACAATTAAATGCTGAGATCCATCAGTTAGCTAGTGTTTAAGCCATTTCATGTATGCCATGTTGTTTTGATATCTTTCTAGGTTTTTTAATCAAAATGCTGTGTGCTACCAAATCAAGCACCTTAAAGAATTCTAAATATATTTCATCAACACTATGACTTTTATCAAGCAAATATCTTGTAATCTATGTTTTTAAGAGTCCATGTTACAGCTCTTGAACAAAAAAGATCAGTGGAGTCTCCATATGGTGGGATAGTCTGAGCAGACTATACCACCTTTATGGTGAGTCAAATGCTGTATTATCTAGTGCTGGCCAGAGAAACTTGAACAGAACTATATTTCATAAGTGTACAGGATTCTGGCTAAACTGAAATGCTTCACAAAATCTGGCCAATAAAACCAGAATTTCTTTATTTTTTTTTGTTTCTATTTTTCATTTTGAAATGACTTCTCACCTCACATTTTAAATTTTGTATTGATATATTAGAATATAATAAAAAAAATTCAAAAACTGTTTTGATTTTGTTGAAACAAAATATTTCAGATGGCCCAAAGTGAAAGTGTTTGGCAGTTTTCCTTCACAGAGAATTTTGAAATTTTCAGTTTTTACTCCAGTTTGGAATGAAGCCAAACTTTGAAAACTCAAAATCCTTCACAAAACAGAACTTTTGTCCTCAGCACAGCTTTAGTGTTCTCTTTATCTTTTTTCTCTTGTAAATTGGCTTTGGGCACAGTTTCAAAAGGCAATTTTGCCTTCGTCCACCATTCGTTATGGTCACCAGCCTCATTATAGACCTCCTTGTGCGAGAGACAGCAAAGATAGCATAACTCTAGGATACAGGGGGCAAAGGTGGCTTTATGCTACGTGTCCATAATTTGGATTCTGATCCAGCTTGGGGCCGATGCAACACCCAGCAGAAATTAGAACAGTCTTTCCTGGGTTGCCTATGTGCTATGTTGCAGTCCAGGGTAGCCTAGAATCACTGTAGTGCTGTGTGGACTGTCCCTTCTATCTGTGATGTGACCCTTCTCATCCATAGTCCTGCCACCTCTTCCAGCATGTCCCCTGCTCCATGGACTGGGAGGGGGTTGCGTAGAGTTGCATACAGTCATCCTACACTGGTCCTGGCTGGCAGAATTCTTCTTGTGTGGGTTTACAGCCCACATATATTGGAGTGGCATATAGGGGCCAGAATTGGAGCCAGACCCTCTGGTCTGAAACAATGGCTACACATTGTTATGCCCACAGTATGCGAATGGTTTACGTTACTGCTGTACTGATATAAGCATAAGTGGAAGAGATTCTGCTGCCTTCATTACTCTGATTTTTGTCTTAGTCTTTGTTTCCTCTTCTTCATTGATCCTTTATACAGAGAAACAACATTGGAGCTTGGAGCTCTCAGGAATACCCACTCCTTTTCTCCTTGTTAATTATGTAGTTGAGCTTGTGGTCTTTGATGTTGTTGCTGCAAACATTCTGATAAAACTTGAGGAGCTTTAGAGCTTGAAGGTTGAAGCAACCAGCTTTTCTCATTGTTTATGTGTCACTGCCCTACTGAGTCTTATAGCTTAGCAGCTTATTTTGAATTTGTTGCAAGTTAATATAGCATAATAGAAAACTTTTCACTGATCACCGTTTTCCGATCCTCCACAGTACCCCTGCACACAAACAACTGTAAACATACAGGTAGGTTTTCACAACAGCATTGGATTTTACTGAGAAAAACCATTCTTTATTAATGCTATGGTAAAATGTCATGAAAGCTTCAGACGATAGGAAAGAAAAGACTGACCACACAGAAAAATTTGTCACCTGGAATGAAGAATATTATTGACGATGTTTGTCATTCTACATGATAATTTACATTTTTGAATTTGCAATAATTATTTAACTCACTGGAAAATAGTTATGAATTTAAAAATTGCATGAGTGACTCACAATAGAAAAGCCTAAATGAAAACTATCGCCATAAAGGGTAAAACCACTATGATTTTTCTTTTGTTGGGGAAGCGGGGGGTGGAAATTAAGATTCTTCTCACATCCTCTGCTTTCTTCTCTAATCACAATGCAGGCACTATCAGTGAACGTAGAATCTTTGTATTATTTCCAAGTTTCCTCTATTGTCAGTCACTGTGACAAAGTGCAGGACAATCTGACACAATGATGAATCACTCTAGACATTGAGTTTTCACATGGCTGTCAAATGATCTCAGTAGGCTGTGTCACCTGAAAATGCCAAAAGACTAAAACCGTATTTTGCTTTAGAACAAAGGCAGAGTTTGCTATAAACCCCATGGATTCAGAAGAGAGCCTAGAGGGCCAATTCTGATCTCTCTCTTACCCTGTGTAAATCAGCGGAATTACACCTGTATGAATGAAGTCAGAATCAGGCCCTTTGGATTTAATAAATGCTAAACATACAATACAAGAATTTATTGTTTTAGTTTTGAAATTCCTTCATATCACAATTTTTTATCACAATTATTAAATCCCCATTTCATGATGTAACACTTACCAAATTGCAGGGTATTCTATTCTAATTGTTTTTGGTTTCATATATAAAATTGAGATTTCTTTGTTTTTTTTCCAGCATGGCAAGTTCTCCAGCAAGCTTTTCATTTCCCCTGTGGAACAGGTAAGATGTAACAGAACTGATGATAACTGATTGATATATAGTCAAATGCAAATATGCTTGTTTAAATACATGCCTTAGTTTCATGTAGATTCCATTGTTGATGCTACTGTAACTGCAGCTCATTTTCGCCATGAAAATGTTGTGTTCTCCCAGATTATTATTCACAAAGGCAGCTTTTTGAGTTATTTCTGCTCCTGCACAATATTCATGATAGCAATTTGATACCGTAGCAGTTTCAAGGTTATCAAGTGATTGAAAATCCTACTGCTTACTTCAAGGTGTAACATATAAAACTGTACTGCCATCCATTATCACAGTATAATAGTTTTTCTTAATGCCTTTCATGAACTGCTGATTTAGAAGTGTAAGCTAACTTCAGAAAGGGCTTATAAGGTTTAGACTTTTTAGGCACTGTATAACTATGGGATGCAGCCCCTTGAATTTGTATCACTGTATATACTATTTAAGCAACCAATATTTAATCTTTCCCACAGACATTGATACATCAGCTGCAGAAGGAAGACATTATGCTATATTTATAATGAGAAGCAAAGAAGTGGTTATTTATCTCATATGTTGAAAGGCTAATGCTGGTTTGATATGATTCTCATGAGTAAGAATTGGACACTTAGATCTTAGAGATTAAGATTATACCAAGAAGCAGCTACTAAGCCATAAGATACAGTAGAGTTTGCTAACTGATAAATGTATGTGAGAACTTTGAAGAAAAAAACATCATTTCTCAATCCGTTTTTGAGGCTCCCATCCACCCACTGAATTTCAGTTTCAGATGTAATTTGGGTAGTCTCTGATTGGCGAATAGTGTTGCTTGATTGAGTTTACATGGTGGCATCTGCTTAAGTAACAGATGTCTGTGCCACTAAGGTGCTATGTTCTCACTTTTTATATATGGGGAAATTGCTTCTAAAAGAGATTTTATTGTCTTTATGCAAATGAAAATACAATATTCCTATCCTTAAAGGATCCTCATTATAACAGAATCTTAAATAATCATAAATGCATGTGCAACCTCATAAAATCTTTTGCTATTTTGGATATTAAGGAAGTTCCTTATGCACTGTCAGTTGTGCATGAAATGAGTTCTTATTTTAACTACCGGTATAAAGATATTAGCTCTTCTTCAGTGAAGCCCCATTGGCTTTCTAAACAAATAGTGCACAATAGTTGTTTGTGCCAAAGGTTTTCAAGTAAGAATTTCACATTCAGTTTCTTACACAGTATTGATGGGGCAAGAGAGAGCTCTATATTTATTCGGGGGAAATACAGTTAATATACACCTCTACCCCAATATAACGCTGTCCTCGGGAGCCAAAAAATCTTACCGTGTTATAGGTGAAACCGCTTTATATCGAACTTGGTTTGATCCGCTGGAGTGCAGCCCCGCCCCACCCCTGAGCACTGCTTTACCGCGTTATATCCGAATTCGTGTTATATCGGGTCACGTTATATCAGGGTAGAGGTGTATATATATTCTTTATTTTCTTCCCTACAGTATTACAGTAGCAACGTGCTTTGGTAATGAAGTGTTACCTCTTTAAGGAGTTGTTTTTCTTACCTGTACTAACTGAGGTTCAGAGTACAGGGAGAGCAGCTTTCCTAGAAGATGTGTACTTCTCCACAGATGCTGACTTTAGTTAAGCTGTAACTGATAGAAATGTGGCTGGGAAGAAAAATGGTGTCACGGTTAAAGCATAAGACTGAGTATTAGGAGCGTGGGTTTCTATTCCTGTATTTGTCACACATACCCTTTGTGACTGTGGGTATGTCTACACCAGCTTAAAAGACCCATGGCACAGCTGCGGCTGGCCCAGGTCAGCTAACTTGGGCTTGTGGGGCTCGGTCTGTGGTGCTAAAAATAGTTGTGTGGACATTTGGGCTCGGGCTGAAGCTTGAGCTCTGGGACCCATGCCCTTGTGGGGACCCAGACCGTATTGCTGTGTAGACCTACTCTGTGAACCAAGCACACAAGGCCAAACTTTGCCTGGCCTTTCTGTAAGCTTGCAATGATGGGGAGGGCACAGGGAACCTTCTCTCTTTGTCTGGATTGTGTGAGGGCTCTGCAGAATTGCAGACCCTGTGCTCAGCCCTGAGGTGTAGTAAGATACTAGCAACTCCTGTCCTAGAGAGGACAGAGAAAGTCACTTGGCACTGACTGAGCTATTCTGGTGCTAAAGTGAGAGAGAAGATCTAGCTGTCACTCTTGAATACATCTAAATGATCAAATCTTATTTAACTTTCTTTCCCTATTTTGAATTTTGCTCCTGCCCCCATGTTGTTAATTTTAATGGTTTTAAGTATCTGGTCACACTTTACCTTTTAGAAGACTGAAGCAAAATAGGCTTTAAACACCTCAGCCCTCTTGATGTCCTTCATTATTAGCTCTTCTTCTCTGCTAAGTTGAGGGCCTACACTGTCTTTTGTATTTGTCTTGCTCCCAATGTATCTGTAGAACCTTTCCTTATTGCCTTTTATGGACCTTGCTAGGGGTAACTTATTTTGTCTTAGACTATGTCCATACTGTACTTTCATCAGTAAAACTTTTGTCGGTCAGAGGTGTGAAAAAAACACCCCCCTGACAAAAGTTTTACCGACAAAAAGTGCCAGTCTGGACATTGGTATGTTGGCGGGAGACGCTCTCCTGCCAACAAAGCTACCACCCCTCATTGTGGGTGGTTTTATTTTGTCGGCAGGAGAGCTCTGTCTTGCCGACAAAGCGGCTACACAGGAGACCTTCAGTGGCACGGCTGTAGTGGCACAGCTGTGCAGCTGTAAGGTACGCAGTGTGGACACAGCCTTAGCCTGTCTGTTTTGTCCCTACATGTCTGTGCTATTTCCTTTGTACTCATCCTTGCAATATTTTTATGATTCCACTTTTTGTAGGATTCCTTTTGATTTGCAGATGATTAAGAGATCCTGATGGATCCACAGAGGCCTCTTATTATTCTTCTGTCTTGCCTTCACAGCAGGATAGTTTCATAGAATCATAGAATCTCAGGGTTGGAAGGGACCTCAGGAGGTCATCTAGTCCAACCCCCTGCTCAAAGCAGGACCAAACCCAACTAAATCATCCCAGCCAGGGCTTTGTCAAGCGTGACCTTAAAAACCTCTAAGGAAGGAGATTCCACCACCTCCCTAGGTAACCCATTCCAGTTCTTCACCACCCTACTAGTGAAAAAGTTTTTCCTAATGTCCAACCTGAACCTCCCCCTCTGCAACTTGAGACCATTACTCCTTGTTCTGTCATCTTCTACCACTGAGAACAGTCTAGATCCATCCTCTTTGGAACCCCCTTTCAGGTAGTTGAAAGCAGCTATCAAATCCCCCCTCATTCTTCTCTTCTGCAGGCTAAACAGTTTATTGTTGTGCTTTTAATATTGTCCCTCTGAGAAAGTGCCAGCTCTCCTGAACTTCTTTTCTTCTTAGATTTCCTTCCCAAGGGACCGTACCTACCACTCCTCTGAGTTTGTTAAAGTCTGCTTTTTCAGAAGTCCATTTTCCTTATTCTACTGCTCTCCTTCCTTCCTTTTCATGATCACTTTCAGCCAAATTTCCTTCAGTCTTCAGAATCTCAACCAATTCCTGAGTCAGTCAGAATCAAATCTCAAATTTCTGCCCCCATTGGTTACTTCCTCTATGTTCTGAAACAAAAAGTTATCCCAAATACAGTTTGAGAACTTATTGAATGTGTTGTGTTTTGCTGTATTACTTTTCCAACATATGTCTGGGTAGTTAAAGTCCTCCACTATTACCAGGTCTTGTGTTTTGGATATTTTAGAAATGCATCATCTATCTCCTTCACCTGATTTGAGAATAGACCTTTACCATGACATCACCCCTGTTTTCCCCCTTTTATCTTCACTCAGAGATTTTCAAACGGTCTGCCAACACCTCCTTCTGGATCCCAGAACAAGTGTATAATTCTTGATGTATAATATCCCCTCCTTTCCCCCCGCCTGTCTTTCATGAATTACAGTCATGAGATTTATCCCACCAACTCTCTGTGATGTCAATTAAGTTATAATGTAGTTTATGTACTAACACTTCCATTTCTTCCCGATACACCTATCATTTGTGTATAAACAGCTAAGATGTTGCACAGATTCATGCACTGTTATCCCTCTTGTTGCTTTTATGATCCTATTATAATTTACCATGTCCCTCTGTTAAAGGCACCTTTTTTATACCTACTGGTGACCTTTTGTCACTTGCCCCCTTTGAACCTACTTTGAAGCCCTTCTCACTACGTTGGAGGTGTGAAGATGCTTTTCCCCCTGTTGGTCAGGTGGACCTCATCTCTTCCTAGCAGTCTTCCTTCCCAGCACCCTGCCCCACCTGGCCAGTCAAAGCAGAGCTGACATAACTGAACTGTACCAGGTAGCTGCATTTGGAGTGGTAGAGCAGTTCTCTCTGGACTGGAGCAGACCTGCAGAGGAGAGCCATCCTTGGATACCACTTGACTACCACTGAGATTAGCATGACCTATGCTTTAGATGGCTGAGGACTGTGGTGAGACAGAGCTCTGGAACTCCATAAATTGGCTTTTTATTATTTGGGTCAAGAGGATTGACCAAACTTCTGATGTGCTGCTTTGGGTTACTCATTTTCTTATATGCAAATATCTAACAGGGTATTTTGTGCATCTTCTTACTGTTTTCCCCAAAACAACAACAACAAAATACTCCTGTTTCATTTTCCTAAAGGACTCTGAGCGCTTGTGAGTGGGGAAAAGCCTCCTGGAAAGATGACTAAGGAGGTTATATTTTAATTTCCCAGAGCCAGAAGTAGGAGACTGGCTCTGGGTGGAGACTCAAGCCATAGTTTTAATTTAGAAAAGGATCCTAGCTGGATTGAGCCCAGACCTTGTTGTGCCATTGCCACCTGGAGGAAGGGTTACATTTTAATGTCACAAAAGTAGTATTAATGTGAGCAGAGAACAATTTGATTCACAGCTCTTTCACACAATCTGTGCAGGTAGTCATGTGCCTTCTGTTGTGGACCAGGATGTAGACAGTCTTGCCTAGTCAGAGCAGGAGTCATGTCTAGTGGGTGGAGCAGGCATCCAGGTTGGGGAACGAAGCCAGGGGTCAGTCCAGAGTCAACTGCTAGCTACCAGAGCCAGGGCTCAAGCCAGAGTCAGAACCAGGAATCGAAACTGATAGTCAGAGCTGCAGTCAAGCCAGAGTCAGCAGGGACGGCTCCAGACCCCAGCACGCCAAGCGCGTGCTTGGGGCAGCATGCCATGGGGGGCGCTCTGCCGGTCCCCAGGAGGGCGGCAGGCGGCTCTGGTGGACCTCCTGCAGGCGTGCCTGCGGAGGGTCCACTGGTCCGGCGGCTTCGGTGGAGCATCCGCAGGGTTGCCTGCGGGAGGTCCACCGGAGCCGCGGGACCGGCAACTGGCAGAGCGCCCCCCGCGGCGTGCCGCCGTGCTTGGGGCGGCGAAATTGCTAGAGCCACCCCTGAGAGTCAGTGTCAGAAGCTGGAGGCCGGGGTTGAATCCAGGACTAATAACTGATGATTGAAGGCAAGGCATAAGGACAGCAGGACAGGCAAGGATCAAGCATAGAGTGGGAGCATGGTGGGAACAGGAGCAAAGGTGGGGTAAGGCAGGATCAGAGTAGGAAGCAGCATCAGAGTTGGGTGCAGGAGTCAGGCACTTACAGGGCCCAATGCAGCCACAATAAGAAATCACCCTGTTGCTCAGACAAACTTCCTGTGCCTCCTTCTAGCTTACACAGTGTGGTTGGAACAACTGATGGAGCTGGGTGATCCTCCAATCAGGGCTCTCATATGTGTGCCTTGGCTGAAGCTATAGTGCTTCTGGCTTCTTGGCCCACCAGGTTTCACCAGACATTGGGTGGAGGCCAGGATACAGCAGCAGTCTGGGGATTCCCAGGTCTGTGGTTCAAGATCTGGAACATCACATCTTTTATTCCCTCTGTGCTTAACAGTGAGTAAAGTTATAAAGGACTTACAGCATGGTCTCTGACTTCTTTCAGAAGGCAGAATCCAGTACATGCAGCAGCTAGGTTATGGCCTTGTGGTTTTTTAAATATTTTGCATTTTGGAAAAATAAATCCAAGTATTGAGAGTGAAAGAGGGTGAGTAGAAATATGATTCTTGATCCTCTTCTGTCAAGACGTGGTTCTTTAGGGAAAATGAAGCTTGCCACTGGTTTAAAGTTCCAATGGGAAATTTATTTTGGGTAGATTTACAGGTATTAAACCCTCCAAACTGTATTTATTTGCATATTTATTCAGTAAGTTAAGTAAGATGGTATCTGAGATGCAATGAATTGTCAACCTGCTGGCAGCAACATTAATAATAGAGGAGTGTGCCTTATTCTACTGTTTGCATTCACATCTGCTTCACAAACATTATCAAGATAATCACTTTCCTCCAGAAGCTGCTTTGCTTTAGCTCACAAAAATAATTCAAGGGTAATGCACCTTGTCTAAGTTAATTCCAAATACATGTCTCAAACAAAACAAAATGTGCATGGTGCATATTTTGACCCACTGCACTACATCAAAGATACAAAACGACTGGAATAAAGTTGGGCAAAAATCATCATTTGCTCAATAACGTTTCTGAACAGGAGTAGCTTGAGTTTGCTATTTTCTTTATATATGAATAAATATCAAACTACAACCTAATTGTAGCTTGTTCAGGTCCTCAAACATCTTGTATGATAAGAGGTAAAGAATATTATGTGAAATTGATGTATCTTATGAAAGTATTGCTCATTAAAGGAGGAGTCATGGTATGGTGGTATGATCATAGGCCAAGAAGCTTACTTCTCAGGTACCTGTAGTTCTTCAAGGAGACTGTCTGTCTGTATGGAGCCATACTTCTGAGATGACTCATTCCCCAGTGAGTAAATTTGGGCCCCTCTGACTATCAATGTCTGTTGGGGCTCTGCACATGCTCCCTAGTGCATCCAAACATCTGGACCAAGAATACATATAAGCACACAGGCTCAAATGCCCCTCAGTTTCTTTCCTGGAAAATAGACACAAGCAGATGTTTCTTAAGAGTGAAAAGAGGATAGGACATGTGGAGTTATCTTATAGGCCACCCTAGGCAGAACTACTCATTTATTGTAACAAACAATTTATTTTTTCTTCATTGTTGATAAATTGTATAGTCAATTACTTGATCACACTTTGGTATTCTTTATATGATGGTTTTACAAGTTACACATCACTAAAATCCAACCAATCAGTTTGTCTCAGTTCCCTATCTTGTTGCTCTATTCCTTCCTTATCTTTGTCTTAGATACTAGCATTTCAGGTACTGGTCTGTGAAGGCACTTCCCTAAGCTTATCCTAAGACATAGAATGAATGTATTTTGATTTTGACAAGTTTCCTATCTGCTAATGCCAAATGCTTAAATGTAAGGAATCATGGGTCACTTGGCCTAAACTGGCCTATACCATAATCCTCTTCACTTATGCTATCTTACTGTTATAATATTTGTGCTTAATGTTTTTGGTGCTTAATGCAATGTATATGGTGTGGTTAATGCGTATTAATTAATATGAGATTATATATACTAACCAGCAAATATTAGTCAACATCATGAATAATCTGCAAAAAGGCCTCAATTTTTCCAGGATTTGTTCACTTTAACAATATAAATGTAGAAGACCTTTAGGTAGCCATCTGTTTCACGATGAGACTCCATGTTTATTAGATTTTACTTATGTTCCCTATATTTTTTGTATTATTTAGCTGGTGTGTTTGTCAGTAATATTGGCAGTTCCTGTACGATGTGTTGCTCAGATAGAAATCTAATGCTTCAAAATGCTAGCATGACTTCACTCCACTGAGGAAACAATGGATTTGATTGCAGAATTATTAGCATATTTTTTCAACCACATGCAGTTTTCTTGGGAGAACATATGTTGGGATGACACTAACACATATCAAAACAGAAATATATTGGCATGTAGAACAGAATGAAGTCTTCTTCTTTCCAGCATGACAAATATCACACTCGCTACCATTTGTCAGTTGCTGGCAGGTGTCCCATATGATATCTGGTGGCTAAAATTTAGTTTAATCTAATTTGGATTATAAAAGGTAAAGATTATTTTTAGGACTGCCCATGTTTGGACACATACCTAGCCAAGCAAATTTGACCAGTAAAATCTAGCCCAGTTATGAGTAAGATTTAATTAGAATGCCTGTCAAGCAGGGGCGGCTCCAGGCCCCAGCACGCCAAGCGCGTGCTTGGGGTGGCATGCCGCGGGGGGCGCTCTGCCGGTCGCCGGGAGGGTGGCAGGCAGGCAGCCTTTGGCGGCATGCCTGTGGAGGGTCCGCTGGTCCCGCGGCTCCGGTGGACCTCCCACTGAAGCCGCAGGACCAGAGGACCCTCCGCAGGCACGCCTGCGGGAGGTCCACCGGAGCTGCGGGACCGGTGACCGGCAGAGCGCCCCCCGCGGCATGCTGCCATGCGTGGGGTGGCGAAATGTCTAGAGCCGCCCCTGCTGTCAAGACACAAGAACAATAAAGAATGACTATTCAGAAATGTTGACCACCTTGTTAAGTTCTATAGGTACCAGAAACAACCCTTCTACTCCCTGAAAGAAAGCCATCTATATGTAACATATGCAGATTTGCAGGATTAGTCGCTCTTGAGGATATACCATAGAATATACTTTTTGAAGTCTGTCCTGAGGTTACCCCCACCATCTTGGATCGTCTCAGAATTTTGAGTTTCTTAGACAAAAGCATCACTGGGAACCTATATACCAGAAATAGCAATTTCTGCTACTGCTTGACTCAAAACTTGCATGTGTGGAAGCAGTGAATTACCTAGCAGTGTGGATACTAGAAAAATCACCTGTCTGTTGGGTGCTTTTGACTTCTGTGATGCAAGAAAGATTGGATTTTTGCTGTCTGAGTTTAGTGTGTAAAGAATCATGGCTGGTTTGACACGTTGGCATAGAAACAATGTAGGAACCAAGGGAAAAAAACAGAAGAAAAAGCTTACAAAAAAATATTGGCTCATGAGGAACATACCGTATTATTTATCTGAACCATTGATTTTAAAAAAGAGTGCTTCACTATGGCTGATCAAAACCACTACCTTTTTTATAGACTGGCGTGAACTTTAAATAAGCAGATCTGGTATACTAACTGCATTCTCAGCCAGATCGGTATTACAAATATTGTACTAAAACAAAATAGTCTTAATTAGCATAATACCCCAGGGACATTGAGTGAATTTTGGTACGTGTGGTACTGGTGTGTGTTTAATTATATTGCTTTAAGTGCTATCCCCTGCTCTTGCTCTCACTGAAATGGCAAAAACTACCATTGGTTACAAAAGGATTATAGGTGGGGTTGGTAGCGCAGCCCGTTAAGGTTGCCTGCCACTTCTCATTATTAGACTCTGTTTTCAATTGCTTTTAACTGACATTTTCCATTCCAGGTGTCTGCCTCAGGCTGATTTTTTTTTAAATTTCAGCCAAAGCAGTGGCTGTTCCTGAGAATGACACTAGGGAACAATATGTTTTGCCCATTTTAAAGAATTCGGGCAACCTTTTCTTTGAAAAGCTGTAGTGCCCCCACACTTTGGACAGAGACTGGAAATTTGGCTGGGCAGTGGCCTTTGTGTCAGATATGTACCTTTTGCTGTTCCCATTAAAATCTGCTCAAATTTGACCCAGTTATAATCCTTTTAATCCAAACTCTAAAACATCTGAGCATAACAGCTAAAATTTCTGAAGATTCTATCCTCCCTGAGCATGCTCCAGGCTCTCCCAGCTCTTAATGTTGACCAGACTGTATACATGCACCATCACCACAGAGTGACTGAGCATGTTTCATTCATCACAGCTCCTGCAAGTGACTGGACTGTGCACGCAGCATCCTTATGAATGACGTAGTATGCTCCAGCCCATGACATTTCAGATAATGACTTTCTCTGCAATGGCTGCTCTGAGCCAGGGTAGGGCTGGGCAGTGGAACTGAGAGCAGGGACCTGTCTCTTCTGTGCTCTCAATGCTTCCCCGCCCCCACCCATCTAAACAAAGTGGAGGAGGAAGCCATCTGATTCAAATGCAGAAAGGCAGGGAAAGGAACAGATTGGGATGGAGGATGGGAGGAGAGAAACTGTGACTGAGAGTTGGAGGGGGATGATTGAACAATGAAACTGGGAGTTGGGGGAAGGGCAGGATGGGGCTGGTTGGTTGGCAGGGGTTGGACTAGATGCTGTGATGGAGGAGGGCAGGCTGAGACTAGAAGCTGTGGCCTGGGGGGAGGGGGAATGACTGCCACTGGCACTAACCAAGTAACTGATAGCCGTAGCAGGTTGTCCTACTCTGCTAGCTCAAATGACAGAGGTCTGTGTGGTGGATCTAAAGGATCCAACCCTGCTGATGAACCATGTGGGTGTTGATATGGCGCCCCAGATGGAATTTCTGGGTTTTTTCCAGTTTGCTTTAAAAAACAAACAAACTAGGAAATTACACACAAAACATATTAAAAGAACGTTACCACCCAGTTACAAAGTCAAGCACTCAAAAGTTAGAAAATGACAGAATTAAAGTTGCTTGTGCATCTGTTAAATTACCATGCCCATAGTTGCTCTAATTATAATCATATAATACAATAATAAACCTAATCTTGTCTCTTACTTAATCATTTATAAAACTATAGTTAACATAGAGAAGAACAGATTTATATGGAATGACCATCAATGGGCGGAACACATAAGCCCCATAAACCTTACACATTTGGGGCACTAAACATGCACATCAGAAAATATATCATTACAACACACTCTTTGGAGATAACTCATGGGGAAATTAATTTTCAAACCTGGCAGCCTATGTTAGAGGGAGCATTATAGATTTGGAAACCTGAAACAGGCATTTGGGCACATATATTCCATGCTGAGTGCCAAAAGGCAGAACTGGATGCCCTCACTGTAGTTTCACCTAAGCTTGAAAACTGGGCCAGCAGTCAAAAGAAACCAGAGGAAATGTGTATTTTTCCTCTAATGTTGAGATTGTTTATTACTACTTCTGTAGGAGTGGCCTGGTAGCTACAGTTTAATAAAAAACAAACAAAAAGGGCTACAATGAAAATTGCAGAAATTTGATATGAAGATAGTCCTCACTGAGAACTAGCACCTTTATCTAGTATGCAGGAATATAGACAATGTAAGGATAATTGCACCAGGATTAAGAATATCTAAAGTATAAACACCTATTGGAGGTCTCTGAGATCCATTTGACACTGGCATAACACTAGACTAAAATGGAATCAGCCCTAATTTACAGCACTATAACTGTAAACAAGCCCATAATATTTTTCCTCCAGTATTGGCTGTTGATTTCACTTTTATTCCTTCTCCCGTCTTTCTTCTGTTTTCCATCTCTTCTACTATTCTTGTCATTGTCATTATTGCGATGTATTTTACTGAAGTGTTTTTATTACCTTGTAGTTATTGTAATTCCTCTAAGAAAGCCAATAAAATGCCAGCACTAATTAACTACATTGAAAAAGTTACAAGTGATTGGACAACTTTATTTCTGAGCATGCTCCGTGGTCTTCAGCTAAGATTTTTAGCAGAGCCTTCCCCATGTGTGATATTACTGAGCATCCTCCTGGCCTCGCTTCACCAGGGGGCTAGAGTTTTGCAGTTTGTAGGAGGGAGGTTTTAAGTGTCTCAAAATACTGCCTTGTCATTGGGAGCAAAATAATACATTCATTTGGGGAACTGAAAATGAGAAGTACAGGAACACCAATTAAACAACTTCAAGCCTAAATCATAACAACAGAAGAGTAGTTCCCCACCTGCCTTTCTAGCCTTTCAAATAATCTCTGGGCGAGTGTTGCTAGAAAGAAAAACAGCAAAATCAATAAATACTGTTAAGAAAACACAAAACTACAAAACCAAATTAAGTTAGACAAATACACAGCACCCATCTCCTCCCCCGGCCCAATGCCAGGGTACATGGGCCGTGCAGAGCAGTGCAGGGCAAAGGGAAGTGTGTGTTAGACAAGATAACGCAGCAGCAGGCCCACATTTTCAGCCCTTGAGCTGGCTTTGTCTCAGTAGCTGCTTCACGCCCCTGCAGTGATGATTTGGGGAGTCTGGCTGGACAGCCTAGGAATGCTAATGGGTGCTGTGACGTTGTTGTGGAACGGCTGTATCTTTAAATACCGCTGTGTGCACATGGCTTGTACCCTTGCTGACAAGGGATGTGTCATGGCCTCCCAGACCAGGTACAGTGGGGGCTTTAGAACTCAACGGTTGTAAATTCAGGTGGCAGTACCTTAGGACAACAGGGTATCTCAAGCCTAGAAGAACCATTTCCTCCTACCTTTCAGCAGGGGGCTGGTGATGGGGAAAGAGTGGAAAATCCCTAAATGCAAAACAAAGACACTACGGTATTGATGCTAGCCGTTAAAAACCACAGAGGCTGGATGAGTCAGGGACGACTCAAAGCCATGCAAGAAGTTATGGGCAGAGGAGGGGAAAAGACAAGCATGGTTTCACAGCAACAGAGACACTGGTTTAGTTGAAGCATTAACTAAGGTCAAAGAAAACAAGCTGACCTAGAGAGAGAGGCTCCGTGGTTCAAATCAAGCCAGAGACTCCAGTAGAAGGATCCTGGATACCCCCAGGGGACTCTGACCCCAGCCCTAAGAGTGCTCTTCAGTGGTGAGGAAACGGGGAAAATGTGTGCTAGGTTTATTATTTTTTGTCTCGATCTCTTAACTGGTTACCTAGTGAAGAGCAATGGTGTATTAGAATCCTGTGCAAATTTGTGTGTGTATGAGTGTTACACTTATCATGTGCCCTTGAAGAATTACCCTCTGGCTGCATGGCTGGAGCTCTGGGAGAGTGTATTTAAGCTATGTGGGAGTCAGCACTCATTCCAGGGGCTAGGAAACTGGATCATAGGGTTGCAGCTCTCAGAAGGGGATACTAGACAGAGGATCTGCACCCCAAGAGGCTGCCTAGAGACCTCAAGTGAGGGGCAGTGCCTGGACTTTGTTCAGATTCAGTGTTTACAACAGTCTGGTGAGTGCCCAAGGTGGGGCATTCAGTGAGATCTGTGACACTTGGGTTTTGGCAAGTGGCTCTGTGTGGTTGTGTAGCCACTGGTCCTAACCCTAATCTCTGTGTGCATGGTGCTGCCCCTGGAGCAGTACATCCTACTGTGCAGGCAGGTTTAGCTCCATGTGTGAACTCTGCAGATGCACTACCATGTGCAGCAGATTTGTGCGCCTGCAGTGTGGGGAGCAGAATTAAGTCTTAGGGTTTAATTTGATAGTCACAAAACCCAAGAGTCTTAAACATTTCTTGCTATGGCCCAGTAGACAGATCAGCTTAAAACCTCTGCACCATTCAAACCTCAGAAAGCTGCAGATCCTGGCCCTATGGCAGGCTGAGAGGTTGGCCTGTAGAAGAAACCTCATAAACACTGGATTTATGTTGCAGAGTTGGCTTGAAGGCTCAGATTTCATATACATGTGGTCTCCAATTTTTATTTACCATAAATAATCCTCTTCACTCCTGGCAATCCCCTAACTACAGCGGTGCTACAAATGGGAATTATATTCTAGGTGACTGTGGATGGGTGCAGTAGGCCCTCATTAATAGAATCTCCAATATAGTGCGATACATTATTTGAGAGTGCTAAGCATCTCCTTCCCTGATGGCTGAAGCATTGAAGTTGGCCATGTTTAGGTTTTCCCTTTCTCTTTTCTGGGAGCTCTAGAAAGTTCTGACGCTTTGAGAATTCCCCTGGGAGTTCTGACTGCACTGAGGCGACCCCAAACCACCACCAGCACAGATGTGTCTGAGGAGGGGGAAGGAGATTCTGGCGCCTTTCCAAATGCAACAGTGCAATAGGAAAAGTAACAGCCCATCTCTCACACCCACAGTGGCTGTGACATTGGTGGGTCTCCTGCCCACCCCCCCAGTTGCGAACTGGCAATTCTAGTGGGAATGGTTGGATAAAATGGCATTTTCCTTCCATGCAGCATAGAGTAATTTTGTTTCCTTGCTTGCTTGTGTTGTATTGCTATAGTGGGAAGGACAACAACTGATAAAGTGAGAAAGAAAGAGAAACCCCATAAGTGGTTTCTCCCTTTATTTATGTTGACATCCTCTAGCAAAATATAAAAATAGATTTCAGTGTCTGACAGTTTTGTTGCTTCTTAATCTCAAGCTGGCACTTAGGAGTTCACTTCACTCGCATCGCTGATGTGCTGTACCTTACTAGCAAGAGATCACGTAAAGGACAGAATCCACTGAGCAGGGCAAATCTAAGGTAAAGAAAGTCAAACCCCAAAACAATCCACAGTTTATTTCTCTTGGAGGAGACACAGAGACCTAATCCTGCTGTCCCTTTAACTTCAGTGTTAGGAGAACTCATGTGAATGAAGAGAAGTACAGCCAGGAACTAGGGACAAAGATCTCTCCTCATCCCCAGCCCAGCAAAGAGGAGCACTTAATAGTACAGTTATAACTGAAAATAAAAGCTACTGGTTTCCACTATGGTTTTCCCAGATAATATCCCATTTGCACAAGAAATGGGTAGTGAATCGCCTTACATGGGACTATTTGTGTGAGTAAGAGTTTGCAGGAGTAGACTCTAATATTGGGCTACTTGAAATAAATGCTGGCAGGATGAGCAAGGTATCAGTCCTCAGGGATCAGCTCTGGAAAACAAACAAAAAGCATTACTTGGGTTAATTTCCCAACCTCTCTCCACCCTCCCGCCCACTGCACCCCAAGCATTGGCATTCCTCTGCCCATATTCACTTGCTCTCCCAGTTGTGGGGCTAGTGGTTTGAGCTGGTTGTGAATTTTTCTAGGACACAGGAGTTAACTGGAAAATGCTGATTTGTCAAATCCAAAAATCTTCTGTGAAAACATGTCAGGTTTGTTGAACTTTCCACAAACCATAGGTAGGTTTCTACCTGACTATTTCCTGCCCGCTTTCCTGGAGGGTTCTTGGGGACTCTGAGCTTCCACAGGCAGCCCTACCCTGCACCCTGCCCAGGCCTGGGGATCCAGGCTTCCACACTCCCTACTGCAGACCTGGGCTTGTGCAGGGGATTTCAGCATTTCCAAGCTTCCTGATGTGGAGCTGGGAACCTGGAAGCCTGGGAATGCCAGCCTAAGATAGGATGGGCTTCCAGAGTCCTCAACAGCCCCACCACGCAGAATGCTCTGGGGCCAGGCACCCCATCATTTCCAAACTTTTGGGGCAGCTGGCTCCCCAGGCTACAGGAGTCTGGCAGCTCAGAGTCAGGTGATTTAGGAGTTTGGAAGTCCTGGATTCTTCAGTGCCAGGGCAGTCTTCATACCAGGGCTGCCTGGAGCTGCAGACCCCAGGATCTACAGCATCTGCTGAGTATCACTGATTCTGTTTCACTGCTGCTATTCAGTGGTGAGTAACCCTGAAGCTGAGGACAATCATGTCAATTTCACCCAGCTGCTGCAGGGAAAGGAGGGGAGCATATTTTGTTTCAAAACCACGTTTTGTTGTTTCCTAAATGAAATTTTTCAAACTGTCTGGTTTGCAAGAAATTTCAAAATTTCACAAAAATTGGACATTCAGAGTTTTGAGCTGCTCTTTTAGAAAGATCACTAACCTTTCTGGTGGACTCCTGTCTCAGAAAAAAGCACCCCAATTCTCCCAGCTTTTATCCTCACTCTCACAGATTCATTGAAATAATAATAAACCCCTCCAAAACCTCTAAGCCTGCCTGTAGGTGTCAGGCAATGAAGAAAGAGAGAGAACACTCATATTTTATAACTCATGGGAGGTGTTCAAATACCATGGTGATGAAGACCATGTAAATATCCATCATTTAATTGCACTGGTATGTCTGCCTTACTCTTATATTTTATTGCATGCTGCTGTAGGGAGTACCTTAAACAGTTTCTTTAATATAACAGGTGCAATTCAATTATTGCCATGCTTGGTTAAACTTTTGATGTTCCCTTCCCTAGGGATTGCACAGGAAATGACTTTGATGGATCACAGTTCCACTTGAAACAGAACTAGGAAAGATTAGTGTGTCTCAGGCAGAGAGATTCCACACACCTAATTTTTTTTGTTCTGATGAGATAATTTTTCTAATTAACCTTGATAACATTTCTCAGATATACAGGCCTATTCACACATAGATAGAAATGTATTTTGAGAAGGAATGTTTTTGTTCTCCTTTGAAAGTCTTGAATGCTGAATGTTAACACCTTGCTGACTGTTGTATACCTTTTTGGAATCAAAAACTGAAATTCTTTAACCCAGCATTGTGGATCTGTACGGCATGCAGGAGCATATGACATACATTTATAGCTATCCAACCTGTTGGAAACACATTCATTGAGAAAGGAAAGAGGTAAATTGCATTTAAAAAAATACTATAATAATTATTCTCCTTAAAGGCTTGTACCTACTTCAGAACTGAAATGTCTGATGAAACCATCATTTATGAGGGAATATTTTATAGCATGCATGACTAAGGTAAAGGTGCAATATTTTATACTTTGCCCAATGCTCAGAAATTAATGTAAACTAAATGTGCATTTGTCAGTGCAAACCATTCTAAAGATTAAAGCCCAGATTTTAAAGGACATTTAGGTGTTGCTCAGCATTGCAGCTGACTGATTTAGGAGCCTAAATCTCGTTGTCAAAAGGGATTTTAGACACTTAGGCATCTAAACACCATTAACTCTCAATGTGATTTTGGCTCCTAAATGTCTAAATCCCTTTTGAAAATGAGATTTAGGCTCCTAAATCAGTTAGGCCTCGCAATGCTGAGTGCGGCAATGCCTAAATACCTTTTAAAACCTGGGACTAAAGGAAAATGTAAGATACTGCAAAACGTTAGTATTAAGTGTTAGAGGTGCTTGGCATTGGGCAAAACACAAATAAAGTCCCTATCTCAGAGACTTTTTACTCTAGATGATAGACTCAGAAGGCAGGATTTTCACAAGAGCATAAAACACATTGACTTTCAATGGGACTTATGCTCCTATATCTCTTAGGTGTTTTTGCAAATTCCATCCAGAGATGCCAAAATGCATTAGGAAATCCAGAGGAAGGTTTGATGATTTCAGGTCCTTTTTGGGACCAGGATTATTTTAATGTTGGCCTGGAGGTGGCAATTGACTGAAATGAGTTACTCTAGGCAAGTCACGTGGAAGAAGTCAATCTTTAGCAGGATTCTGTGCTGAGCATTCCTCTGGGGTGCTGAGTGTATTCAGCTCCCACTGACCTCACTGGGAGTAGAGCATTCAGTACCTTGCAGGATCAAGCCATATGTAAAGAGACTATGGGTACCTAGTAGACTAGGATTGGGAAAGTATCATTTCAGGCCAAATTCTACGAGCCTTACTCACGTGGAGTAGTATCTTACTCACCAAGTGGTCCTGTTGATTTCAGTGGGGCTATTTGTACAGTTAGATACTTCTCAACATTCTGGCCCTCTATTCCGGCTAGTGGAAATTTTTCTGCTAAAACTTCCCCTCCCCACCGCCCCCATGGAAAATTGGGGGTTTGACTCAATGAAAATGTTTGTTTGTGGAAGGTGCCTGCTTGCCTCAAAATTCTGTGGGTTTTTGTTTGTTTGTTTATTTGTTTTTAAAAACCCCAAACCAGAAATTTGGCAGTTTTAGATCATATTTTTCAGTTGCCAAGCCTCCCCTCCATAAATAAATTTAAAAAAAAAAAAAAAAAATTGGGTTTCAATGAAGAAAAAAATGTTAATTCTTTTCAAAATTTTCCCTGAGGGAAAAATAATCCATTTTCTGACCATCTCTGCCTTCCATAGATAGGGGACAGCATGGAAGAAAATGCACAAAGAGGAATGGCAGAGTGGACACACAATAGTTGCCAAGGCTGACTCACCGTGAATGCAAATTGGTTCATGACAATTGGTTCATGACTGTGTCAGTTCACATTTCTGAACACCGGACTACAGCTCTTACCAGTTTACATGTGTCTAAAAGATTTCTAAAATTCTTAATAACGTTCTCTGTCTCCCAGAAATCTTCTGCAACAGAAGCAGAACAAATTCAGAAACTCTAATAACACAATCCACCATCATTTTTTGCTGAATTCTGATTTTTTTAGCTTAACAAAAAGAAATATAAAAGACAATTTTTCTGGACAAACTTTACAAAAGTTAAGGGAGAGGTGCTGTGTGTTTGCCTTTTGCAAATTAAAAAGAAATCAGTCCTGGGGAATTGGCATAACTGCTTTTGACCTCCTCAGGGAAAACCTATTCCAACTCCCACTGAAGTCAATGGAAGACAGGCTCATATTTAACCAGCTGTCCAGTTACACGTGACTTTACAAGTCTTCTACCTTTTGTACCAGCAAAGCTGTACATTTGTGGATGATGCCTGGTCAATAATCACTTTGTGGGTAGCCTTTGTTTACCTGTGGCGAGACATAATGCCCTGGTAACAATGTACTGCCCCTTTCTGAAAATGACCCACAGTATCACACAATAAAACATGTTAAATTCCTATTTCAACGATACAGTAGAGATAAAAGAGGAGACTACCTCTGCCTTTAAGGATCCACTGTAACATTGACCTAGCAATGCCTTTCACTGCAGTGTGACCAGAAGATTGCCATTTCAGTTTATTCACCTGAGCGACAAATAAATTCTTCAATATGATTCAGGGAATCAAAGGCAAAATCTCAGGCTCAGAGATATGTACATTTCTCACACTCACAGGAGGATGCTGACTTGAGAGTGTATTACATTCCTCCTTTTTTTTAAATTCTGCAGCATATTGTCCTTCTGCCCTAGAGCCTTTGCCATACCTTTGAAAGAACACTGTTAGAGTGAGAACAGATGGAAATAATAACTACTTATAGAGAACATTGCAACAAATACACAATGCATATAAGGTCTGATCCAAAGTCAGTAGAAAAGCTAGCTATCGTACTTACACCGCTTCCATCAGGGCCGCCCAGAGGATTCAGGGGGCCTCGGGTCTTTGGCGGTGGGGTGCCCACGCCGCCAAAGACCTGGCACTTTGGCAGTGGGTCCTGGGGCGGAAGGACCCCCCGCCGCGGGTCTTCGGGGCACTTCGGCGGTGGGTCCTGGAGTGGAAAGACCCCCGTTGCCGAATTGCCGCCGAAGACCCAGAGCAGAAGAAGCTCCGGGGGCCCGGGCCCTGCAAGAGTTTTCTGGGGCCCCCGGAGCAAGTGAAGGACCCTGCTCCAGGGGCCCCGAAAAACTCTCATGGGGGCCCCTGCGGGGCCTGGTGCAAATTGCCCCACTTGCCCCCCCTCTGGGCAGCCCTGGCTTTCATTACTGTAGTATCAGCACCTCAACTTCTTTTGTGTATTTGTCCTCACGATACCCCTGTGAGGTAGGAAAATACAATTAATCCCCATTTTATAGTTGGGGAACTGAGGCTCAGAAAGACTGTGTGTTCCAAAGTCACACAGTGATGGAGCAGGGGGGACGGAAGCTGGGTTTCCCAAGTCCCAGACTAGCATTCCAAACACAGACCATCCTTCCTCTTGAATTGCTTGGGTGTTGGATCAGGCCCACGCTGACTGGCTTTAGCTATCTTTACTTGGCATACATTTCAAGCTCTATTTGGAACACTTTGTGGCTGTGAAATAGTAACAATTATTCAAAATCTTGCATGCTTCAATAAGGCAAATGTTGGCTCCAAGGAGGCTGGCTTCAAAGTATTATTAAGGAAACGTGTATCGTACTAAAATTGATATTTTTTGTGAGTTCATTATATAAAATCTCACCCATTTCTCCCTCCAATAAAACGCATGCTCACTGATTTCAAAGGACTAACACTGACCAAGAAGCTTTACTGACTATGAAGAACGTTATCTGATTAATAGTCAGTGACTATCTAAAAGCAGAGAACTCCCAACCCTTAACCTTCCAGAACATCACATACAAACTTCTCCTTGCCTCAAGGCCTTGCACGGTCTGCTTCCTATTTACCTCTCTCGTCTCATCTTTCTGCTCCACTTGTTGCACCTTTGCTCCACCCAATCCACAAACCTAACTGCCTGCATTGCGTCTTTCTCGCACTCTAACCTACATAACCCTCTCCCATGCATTCCACTATGCTTGGAACACCATGCTAGCCTTTCCTCCTTCACGACCATGTCGTTCTTCTAAAAGATACAGTAGCAAATCACTCTCAGTCTTACGCTCCCATGGCACAAATGAAGCAAAAAGAAGCAGCCTGTCCCCTACTGAGTATACCCCTGGCATGGAGGAGTCCCCACCAGGTAAGAGAGCCAGCATACTTGACTACTATCACTGCTCCCCCACCACAGACCCTGTTGTAGGGTTCATGTTGTGGGGGTGAAGAATTTGCCTCAAACGATACCAGTAATTTGTTATAAAATTCTCTTTGTTAAAAATAATTGTGCACAGCAATTTAGGGATTGAGTTGTGACTATGTCTCCAGTGTTTCAGACTGTGCAGCTGTGATAATCACATCTGAAGATCTCATTCTGTTAGTGGTATCAATACTTTGTTCAGGCACTAAGTGGCAGGTCTTACCTGGTGGGTTTCACTCCTAGACAAGGAAGAAAGCAGTGTATAGTTTCTTTGACAAGTGAGCCTGCAGCAGATAAAGTGTTACCACAGTTCAGGAGAGTGATTGTTTCTGAAGCAGGAGAGGAGAACATTGGGACTGAAAAGAATGAATATTTTAAGCAATATAGAGGAAGAAAAATTAGATTTTTGTGTTAAAGGCTTGGCTGATTTTTATTGTAAAGAACTGAAAACAGAAATAATGAATAGAGCATACATCAGGCATCTATCTATCTGTCTAACTATTTGTCTGTGTATTGAATATCTAATGTATACAGCAGTGTAATTTTCTGGGCATCATATACTTTACACAAGGCATAATAGATACTAGTTTAAAGTTAGTGTATTATATAAAATGCTTAAGATATTTGCATGCGCTGTATAAAAATAGTATGAAAGCTTTAGCCACAGAGAGTGAAATAGTAAGAAGGATAAGGGAAAGAGAGAGTTAAAGAAATTAAAAGAACATCTAAAAAGATGAACCTTGTGATAGGATTTAAACTTTCTATGGGATTCACAGAGCTTAATCAAGAAAAGGAGCTTATTCCATCAATGTGGTGCACAATAACAGAAAAGGCAGAAGGACATTGTAGAAAACAATTTTTTCAGTTATAAAATAAATGTCAAGAGAAATCAAGAGACTCCTCCCATGTCTGGTGACCATCTGGATGGGTTTTCCAATAGAAACCTTACCAGGAACTCGAAACACATAGAAATTCACTCACCAGGTAGGAAAAAAAATACTCTTTGAGACATTCCAGTGCAACGAAATCTGTGCTGTCAATATATTTATTTAGTATATAGATTCTTTTGTCTGCCTGTTTCTGAGACTCATCTTGCAAAGCACTTCTTCTCTACTAGCCTCCAGAGTGTCAAAATCTGTTGAAAATGTGCTTATCTTGTTCACATAGGATATCCATTTCTGCAGCACATACCTGTTTTCAAAGGCTGTTACCATAAGGCTCTAGTAAAGTGTGGGCTTGTTTTACTCTGTACGACCAAACTCTGGTAACCTCCAAATACCATTAGCTGAAGCCCACTTGAATATCACCCTGAGCTGCACTAAGCTCTTCAGGTTGTACTTAGGGCCAGATTGCCAGCTGATGTAGACTGGCATCTCTCCAGTATAGTTCAGTGATTTGAATGGAGCCATGCTGATTTACACCTGTAGATGATTTGGCCTCTAGTCACCAAATCACAGAGCACCATGAGGAGGTCCTCAGTGGCCTGGAAAGGGCTGACTGGCTTGTCACTCTGCTGTCTGGGGCCTGGTCTACACTAGGACTTTAATTCGAATTTAGCAGCGTTAATTCGAACTAACCGCTCAACCGTCCACACCAGAAAGCCATTTAATTCGAACTAGAGGGCTCTTTAGTTCGAATTTGGTACTCCACCCCGGCAGGTGGAGTAACGCTAAATTCGACATGGCTAGTTCGAATTAGGCTAGGTGTGGATGGAAATCGAACTTAGTAGCTCCGGGAGCTATCCCACACTGCACCACTCTGACGCTCTGGACAGCAGCCCGAGCTTGGATTCTCTGCCCAGCCACACAGGAAATGACCCGCGAAAATTTGAATTCATTTTCCTGTCTGGGCGGTTTGAATCTGACGTTCTGGTTGCACATCGGGGCGAGCTCCGCAGCACCGGCAGCAATGCAGAGCTCTCCAGCAGAGGAGTTCATGTAATCTCTGAATAGAAAGAGGGACCCGGCATAGACTGACCGGGAACTCTTGGATCTGATCGGTGTGTGGGGCGAGGAGTCTGTGCTTTCGGAGCTGCGCTCCAACGAATGGAATGCAAAGACCTACGAGAAGGTCTCCAAAGCCATGATACAGACTGAGGATACAGCCGTCATGCAACGCAGCACCGCGTGAAAATCAAGGACCCCAGACAAGGCTACCAAAAAATCAAAGCGGCCAACGGACGCTACGGAGCCTGCCACCACTGCCCCACCAGTGACCATGGACTCTGATGATGGGACAGTGTCGACGGACAGTTCCTCGACGATGTTCACGGACGGGGAAGATGAGGAAGGGTTTGTGGAGGACGAGGCAGGCGACAGCGCTTAGAACGCTGGTTTCCCCGACAGCCAGGATCTCTTCATCACCCTCACGGAGATCCCCTACCAACCCTCCCCGGCCAGGAACCCGGATCCTGAATCAGGGGTAGGAGCAGTCGGTAAGTGCTTTAACCATGTTAACTTTTATTCTTAATATAACAGGAATCTGAAGTGTGTGAAAAGGAGGTCTCTGTATATATGGTGATAGAACAGAAATCCTCCTGGGAGAATGCCACGAAGCTCTCCTGCCGTTAATCGATAAGCATCAGCAGGAGGTTCCTGGGGAGAGCTGCCTTATTGGGTGCTCCGTGATAGCACACTTTTCCGCGCGAGGCTTTCATGCGGTATTCAGGGAGCACTGCCTCCCAGAGCACGGCTGCATAGGTCCGTGGTTCGTGCTAGATTTCACGCAGCATGCGCTCTCTATCTCCTTCAGTGCCTGTCCTCACGGTGATCTCGCTCGGAGACTCCTGCATCTAAGTAGGGGAAGAAATGTTACGTTACGCCTGGTCCAAAGTATTTTTAATAAATAAACGGACAGATGGCATAGCACAGACTCAGCACGCAGCTGCGTGACGAGCGTAACGGAAAGCCAAAGAATCAAATGGACGCTCATGGAGGGAGGGGGGAACGAGGACGCAAGGTATCCCACAGTTCCTGCTGTCTCCGAAAAGCATTTGCATTCTTGGCTGATCTCCAAATGCTTCTAGGGTCAAACACAGTGTCCGCGGTGGGTCGGGGCATAGCTCGGCAATTTACGCACCCCCCCGACCCCCAGAAGTTAAAGGGAAAACAATCCTCTGTTGACTCTTTTACATGTCACCGTATCTGTACTGAATGCTGCAGATAGACGCGATGGTGCAGCACTCAACACCAACATCCTTGCTCCCCCCACGCTATGGATGGCTGATGGTACAAAACGATGGAAATCCATCCTCATCATCAGCCTATTGGCACATGGGGCAGTGCAAAAGGGCTGGTAACCATGACAACCGTACCAACTTGCTTGGGACCGGTCGGTCAAGGCCGCCTGTTGCTAATTTTTCATGGTAGATGGTGCAGTATGGCTGGTAACCGTCCTCATCATTGCAACAGGGGGCTGAGATCCATCAGCCCCCACCCTTCATTGTAAAGAAAAGATTCAATTGCCCCTGGACTAGCAGAGGGATGAGTGGCTCCCTCCTCCACACCCCTTAATGTCATCTCTGGACTATCATTGCAGCTGGAGGCTTCCTTCCACTCATTTCTCACAAACGACTACCTGTGTCTTATTCATGCATTCTATATTACTTCATCACACAAGTGGGGGGACAATGGTATTGGAACCCAGGAAGGCTGGGGGAAGAACGGAATGAACAGCTGGGGTTGTTTCAGGAGCACACCCTGTGAATAGCGTTCAGCTCAAAATTTATGCAGGATTGGACAGAGAGCAGCTGTGGTCTCTGGTTGTATGATACAGTGGTTCTCTAGTACACTTGCCCATAATCTAGGCAGGACTGATTCTATTTTTAGATACCCAAAAAGGAGGGATTGACTCGGGGAGTCATTCCCAAATTTTGCTTTTGCGCCCCTGGCTGATCGACCAGGGGCACTTATGACAGCACCAAATGGCGCAGTGCAAAAGGACAGGTAACCATGACCATCTTATTACCGTCTTCTTACCAGTTCATGGTATGGTAGACGGTGCAGTATGCCTGGTAACCATCGCTGCTGTCATGCAAAAGCATAAGCATGCTGCTGTGTAGCGCTGCTGGTCCGCCTCTATCAGCGGCATACAGTACACATACGGTGACATACACAAAAGGCAAAATAGGGTCCATTGTTGCCACGCTATGGCGTGTGCCAGGGCATTTCATGGAAAACGTGATCGAAATGATTGTCTGCCCTTGCTTTCCCGGAGGAAGGAATGACTGGCGACATTTACCCAGAATCCACCGCGCAAATGATTTGTGCAACAGCAGGCACAGGGGTCTCAACAAAAAATTCACAGAGACAGCCTAGACTCAGTTAATTGTTCGCAAAAAAGTATCATTGCAAGGAATTAACTAACTGTTTCCCATCTCACAGCTTCCACTGTCTCCAGACCTTCCACAGCATCCACCTCGCAGAGGCTGGCGAAGATTAGGCGGCGAAAGAAAAAGACAAGGGACACGATTTTCGATGAATGTGTGGGCTGCTACCTAGCCGAGGCGGACCAGCAGAGGCAGTGGAGGGAGAAAGTCTCTCTGTACCAGCGCTCACACAGTGAATGGGAGGAGAGGTGGCGTGAGGAACACAAGCAGGCGACTCAAGCAATGCTTGTACTACTGAGGGAGCAAACGGACACGCTCCGGCGACTTGTGTATGTTCTGCAGGTCCGCTGCAGGACAGAGCCCCCGGCAGTATCTCTGCAACCGCCCTCCCCCGCCACAAAGTCACATACCCCCCTCACCCTAAATAACCAGGAGGATGCCCGCCCTGGGCCGTGAATACTGTCACTGCACCCCAGCAGAGTGCTCAAGTAACCAAAAGCTCTCATACCCTACGTTTGCATAAGTCCTTCCCTTCCGGACTCAAACAAGTCCCAATCCCAGTCCCATCCCATAACTGTGTACTTAAGTAATAAAAATACTTTGCTGTTAAGTACTGTTTCCGTCATGTTTCCTCACTGAAGACTGTGTTTGAATGGGGTGCGTGGGGAAGTGCGTTGCTAATTGCATAGGACAGGCACCTTTCGCAGGGTACAGACACGGGGGCCGGATCAGCAGCGGGTAACACACACAGTGCAGTCAGCAGGCACCGTGGTCGGTATGGGAGGTGGTTTCCAGGTTCTGTGTGGGCGGTGGGGATGTGACTTTTTAGCGGGGGGAGGTCGGGTACAGATCTTATACAGCGGTCCTTGTTGTGGACCGCTGAGTCACGCAGCAGAGGAATCTGTATCCGTCCTCCTCCGCCACAAGGCCACATAGCCGCCCGCACACAGAATCCCAAAAAGGAGGGATGGCAGGCTCCGTTGAAACAAGCAGTCCGGCAATGCGGACCGCTGTAGGAGCAGGAGCCTGTCATTCCTTAAGTTTAGAGGCGGTCTTTACATCAGCGCACACCCTACCCACCGCAGTCTGCGTTCCAGTTTCGACCCTTTAACGAAAAGTCATGAATAAAGAAACCTCTCCTCAGTAACAGTGTGACATGTATTTTATTTTTACACGTGTCTTGGAAGTGGAGGAAACGGGGAGAACGGGGTATTTAACCGAAGAGGAGAGTCAACAGTAACTGGGTAAAGAAACAGGGGCAGGTTCAGCTTCTCTGTAAAGAAACTGAACAGTCACAGGTCTCGCTGCTCGCTGCTCGCTGGTATTTGAAGAGTTCCTTGTCGCTGTCCCAGGCGCCTGTATAGGGCTTCATGAGCAAGTGCATTAGCGGGCAGGCTGGGTCACCGAGGATCACTATAGGCAAATGCACATCCACAACAGTTATTTCGTGGTACAGGAAGAAACTACCTTCCAGCAGGCGTCTGAGCAGCCCACAGTTCCTGAGAACACATGCATCAGGAACCTTGCCCGGCCATCCGACGTTCATGTTGGTAAAACGTCCCCTATGGTCCCCCAGTGCTTGCAGAACCATTGAAAAGTAGCCCAATTTCTCAGCAGCTGAATGTGGAAGAGGTGGACGATAAAGTGCGAGGAGGAGAAAACGGCGAGGATCGCAGCGGGCTCCATGCTTGCAGTGCTGTGGCGTCCACGCTGTCACTGACCAGAAAAGTGCACGAACAGATTGCCCGCAGGCGCTTTCAGGGAGGGAGGGAGTGAGGGCGTGATTGACGGTTCAATGACGACAGTTACCCAAAACCACCCTCGACACATTTTTTCCCCCAGCATGCATTGGGGGGAAATCCCAGAATTCAAATAGGCAGCGGGGACTGCGGGAACTGTGGGATAGCTTCCCACAGTGCACCGCTTCGAAAGTCGACGCCGGCCCCGTGAATGTGGACTCAGAAGTTCGAATTAGTGTATTTAGTATGGATACACAAATTCGACTTCATAAGGTCGAATCCACAAATTCGAATTAAGTAGATTCAAAATAGTCCTGTAGTGTAGACAAGGCCTGGGTTCATCTGCCCCAGGGGACAGTTAGGAAAATTCTGGCCAGTTTTAGAGGAGCCATGCTCCAACTAGTCTGGAAAGCCACATGGCATTCCATTCTCTGTGCTCTCAGCTTGCAAAACCGGACCGCAGACAGTTCAGACAACGGGCTAACTCAGTGATTGACCATGACCCCAATTAGCTGAAAGTTTGGGATGCCATCCAACCACATAACTGGGGAAATAATATAAAGAGGCAGAAATGTTTATTTTAATTTTCTTTGCCTGTATTTGTTAGGTTTTATGAATTCTGTTAACATGTTTTTGAATAGACTGAGGGCAGCTCTGTCTCTGTGTTGCAGCTAGCTGAGATTGTGAATCAATAATGGCAATAATAATGAATAGATACCTTATAAACTAAATTGCTAATTTAAAAGGCTGGTGGTAGAGATGACGGATGTACTCAGTTTCAATCTAGTTATCCTTACGGGCTATTTCCATGTTAACCGATATATCCGATATGTTGCAACTATTGGATCGCTGGCTGCTGACACAGTATGCATGTCAAAAAACCAGGCAACCACTAAGCTTTTATGGCTGCTTACACTTCACAATTGTCAGCGCTTCTTAGAATTCTGTCTTTTTGGAGAAAAAAGGTCCAAACGTCTAGCCAAACCCCTTAAACTTCCAAAGCCAAAATGAGGGTCCAATTTTTTATTATCATGTAGGAAGCTTAAAATGTGGTGTCAATAATATTTTCTGCAAGTGATTCAAGGTGGGTGAGGTAATATCTTTTGCGGGACCAACTTCTGTGGTGAGAGAGACCCATTTCTGAGCTTCTTAGAGCTCTTGTTCAGGCCTACAACGTTAGTTATATGATTCTGCATTTCTGATTATATATAATTCACAACCATATAAATGTGAGATCACCAAATTTGTGTGAAACATAACATTTAATCTGAAGTTAGTGATACCCATCTGTTACCATTCCTAAGGATTTTTTGCAGGGGTGAAAGCAGCAAAGAATCCTGTGGCACCTTATAGACTAACAGACGTTTTGCAGCATGAGCTTTCGTGGGTGAATACCCACTTCTTCGGATGCAAGTAGTGGAAATTTCCAGGGGCAGGTTTATATAGGCAAGCAAGAAGCAAGCTAGAGATAACGAGGTTAGTTCAATCAGGGAGGATGAGGCCCTGTTCTAGCAGTTGAGTGAAAACCAAGGGAGGAGAAACTGATTCTGTAGTTGGCAAGCCATTCACAGTCTTTGTTTAATCCTGAGCTGATGGTGTCAAATTTGCAGATGAACTGGAGCTCAGCAGTTTCTCTTTGAAGTCTGGTCCTAAAGTTTTTTTGCTGCAGGATGGCCACCTTAAGATCTGCTATTGTGTGGCCAGGGAGGTTGAAGTGTTCTGCTACAGGTTTTTGTATATTGCCATTCCTAATATCTGATTTGTGTCCATTTATCCTTTTCCTTAGAGACTGTCCAGTTTGGCCGATGTACATAGCAGAAGGGCATTGCTGGCATATGATGGCGTATATTACATTGGTGGACGTGCAGGTGAATGAACTGGTGATGGTGTGGCTGATCTGGTTAGGTCCTGTGATGGTGTCGCTGGTGTAGATATGTGGGCAGAGTTGAGGTACACTGAGGTACAACTGCATCTGCTCTAACCCCACAGACAGAGACCAACACCTACAAAATCTCCACCAAGCATTCTCAAAACTACAGTACCCGCACGAGGAAATAAGGAAACAGATCAACAGAGCCAGACGTGTACCCAGAAGCCTCCTACTGCAAGACAAACCCAAGAAAGAAACCAACAGGACTCCACTGGCCATCACATACAGTCCCCCGCTAAAACCCCTCCAGCGCATCATCAGGGATCTACAACCCATCCTGGACAATGACCCCACACCTTCACAGGCCTTGGGTGGCAGGCCAGTCCTCGCCCACAGACAACCTGCCAACCTGAAGCATATTCTCACCAGTAACTGCACACCGCACCATAGTAACTCTAGCTCAGGAACCAATCCATGCTACAAACCTCGATGCCAACTCTGCCCACATATCTACACCAGCGACACTGTTGTGTATTTGGTTGTCATGGTTTTGTTGCTATGGCAACTGAGTTAGATTATTATGGGTTAGCTCAACCGGTTTCAACCGGCTGAGGAGCTCTCTGTAGATATGTAAATAAAATGGAGGTTTTGGTTAGCTGCCTGCTCTCTGGCCTCAAGTGATTGTTTCCTACACCGGCTGCCCTAAGGATATAACACTGGCGACGAGGGTGAGACTCCGGTGCTGCTCCAGTAACAGAAGGAAGTAGAAGTCAAGGTAAAGACCAAACAAAGAAAAAAAGCTGCTTGTTTGCACTGACTGTGAAAGTGAAACTAAAAATCATGGCTACTCTGACCAGGCCCCTGGAGCCTTTTGATGAGAATACAGAGCAGTGGCATGTGTATACTGAGCGTTTTGAGCTTTTTGGTATTGCAAATGACATTACAGAAGCGAAGAAGGTGCCAATATTCTTAACTGTTGTAGGGGCTAAAACCTACTCTCTGCTACGCAGCTTACTACACCCTGTTAAGCCTGAGACTAAATCTTACAGTGACATTGTGGAAATCCTGGGGTCTCATTTCTCCTCAAAACCACTGGTAATTGCTGAAAGATATAGGTTCCACAAAAGAGACCAAAAGGAAGATGAAACAGTTGTACAATTTGTAGCCATTTTAAAAAAGCTAGCAGAACACTGTGAATTTAAAGAAATGTTACATGATGCCCTGCGTGACAGGTTAGTGTGTGGCCTGTACAGTGAAGCTATACGGAAGCGCCTACTGACAGAGGCTCAGCTTACCTTACAGAAGGCTGTTGATATTGCTGTCTCCATGGAACTGGCTACAAGGGAGGCACAATACATCGGTGCACCCCCTAGGGTGCAAAAAGTGTCACAAGAACCGACCCACAAAACTGTGCAGAGTCAAGAATGTTACCGCTGTGGTAAGCCGGGTCACCAGGCATCAGAATGCTGGTGTAAGGACCTGGTCTGTCGACACTGTGGCAAAAAGGGACACATTGAGTATGCCTGTAAACAAAAGAAAAAGAGGCCTGTGGTCTGGCCGACAAAAAGAGGAACCCTGCATACCCTAGAGCAGACCCAGGATGATCAAGGTGACACCTCATCGCAAGAGGAAGTGCCACTGCATGTTTTGTCTTTGGCAATGGGCTCACATGAATACTGGGTAACCCCGTTATTGGATGGCAAACGTATACGCATGGAACTGGACACTGGTGCAGCCGTCTCACTGATCTCCGAGACTGTGTATAAAGAAAAGCTACAGCATCTTCCGCTTAAGGCAACAAAAACTGTTCTGAAGACGTATACGGGAGAAGCTGTGCCTATGCTGGGCACTATTGATGTTAAGGTGGAGCTCAATGGACAGGTGGCTAAATTGCCACTGTTTGTGGTGAGAGGTAACTACCCAGCCTTAATGGGTAGGTCTTGGCTTGGGAAGATTCAACTGAACTGGGCAGAAGTGCACCGGATGACTAAAGAAGAAACCAGTCTAACCCCTATACTAAGGAAACATGCTGCTGTTTTTGGAGATGATTTGGGAAGTATGAAGGGAATCACTGTGACATTGAACATTAAACCTGGCAGTCCACCAAAATATCTGAAAGCCCGAACTGTGCCATATGCCATCAGGCCAAAAGTTGAAGCAGACCTGGAGCGCCTGGTCACCAATGGAGTCCTAATACCAGTTACCCATAGCTCATGGGCCACTCCTATCGTTCCAATCGTGAAGAAAGATGGCTCTCTCCGGATTTGCGGTGATTTTAAAGTCACTGTCAACCCAGTGTTGTGTGCAGAGCAATACCCGCTTCCCCGCATCGATGACCTCTTCGCAGGCCTGGCTGGGGGACAAAAGTTCAGTAAGATTGATCTGAGTCAAGCATATTTACAGATGCACGTCGATGAAAAGTCCCAAGAGCTGTTGACTATTGTGACTCATAAGGGGCTTTATCGATACTGTCGTCTACCCTTCGGAATAACATCTGCTCCCGCCCTGTTCCAGAGGGCTATGGACCAGATCTTGTGTGGCTTGTCAGGAGTTCAGTGCTATCTGGATGATATCCTGGTCACTGGAAGAAATGAAGAGGATCACTTAAAGAATTTAGAGGCTACCCTACAAAGACTGGAAGAGTATGGCCTACGAGTTCGCAAAGACAAGTGTGAATTCTTCAAGCCCTCTGTTGAATATTTGGGACACATCATTGATTCTGCAGGTCTTCATAAGGCCCCTGCAAAAGTTAAAGCTATTGTGGAGGCTCCCCCACCTCGAAATGTAAGCCAGCTGCGCTCGTTTCTAGGACTCCTGAACTATTATGGAAAGTTCATCTCACAGTTAGCCACACTGCTAAAACCACTTCATGAGCTCCTTGGGCAGAACAAGGCCTGGAAGTGGACTGAAGCCTGTGATGTTGCGTTTAACAAAGCTAAGGATGCATTGCTAAATTCTGAAGTTCTAATGCACTTTGATCCATCCTTACCACTGCAATTGGCCTGCGATGCCTCCCCTTATGGAGTGGGAGCAGTCGTGTCACATATTATGCCTTCAGGAGAAGAGAGACCTATTGCTTTTGCTTCACGCACTCTAAGCAAAGCAGAAACTAACTACGCCCAAATCGAACGTGAGGCATTAGGAATTGTTTTTGGAATTCGGAAGTTTCATCAGTACCTGTTTGGGCGAAAATTTACTCTTCTCACAGACCATCGACCTCTGACATCAATTTTTGGACCTTACACAGGCATTCCCCCATTAGCTGCTAGTCGTATGCAACGTTGGGCATTGTTACTTTCAGCACACACATATGAAATCAGATATCGGAAATCCACTCTACACGGCAATGCAGATGGCCTCTCAAGGTTGCCTTTGCCGGTCAAACACCAAGATAGTGCCCACAAGGAAATCTTCTACTTTGAACAGGTAGAGAATACACCCATCACTGCTACTCAGATAAAGAAGGCAACTCGCGTTGACCCAGTATTGTCCCACGTTATGGACCTGGTGATGCATGGAACATCTCGACAAACCTCTCCGGTCTCATCCGACCTTGTTCCCTACATGTCCAAGCGGACGGAGTTATCGGTCCAATCTGGTTGTTTGTTGTGGGGGAGACGTGTCATTATTCCACCACCACTGAGATCACAGATGTTAGAACAGCTACATTCCGGTCACTGTGGAATAGTGCGCATGAAGGAAATTGCACGAAGCTATTTTTGGTGGCCTGGACTGGACAGCGCTATTGAAGAGAAGGCAAAAGCTTGTATGTCATGTCAGGGTGTGAGGAATGCACCCCAGTGGGCACCCCTACACCCATGGGACTGGCCTGAAAACCCGTGGCAACGTATTCACGTTGACTTTGCTGGCCCCCTTGAAGGAAGCATGTTCTTGGTGGCAATAGATGCCCATTCTAAATGGCCAGAAGTCTCTATAATGCAGTCCACTTCTGCAGAGAGTACTATCCAAAAACTACGAGGACTCTTTAGTCGTTTTGGTCTGCCAGAACAACTTGTGAGCGACAATGGACCGCAGTTCGTTTCTCAGGAGTTTCAAAATTTTATGAAAGCAAATGGGATACACCACATCACGTCAGCACCATATCATCCGTCCACCAACGGATTAGCTGAAAGATTTGTGCAGACAATGAAAAACGCTTTGAAATCAGCAAGGGGACAACATTCCATTCAAAAGCGTCTGGATACCTTTTTACTTTCCTACAGAAACACACCTCATGCTACGACCCACGCATCTCCGGCCTTTCTAATGATGGGACGACAGCTGCGCACTTGCTTTGATCTGCTGAAACCTTCTGAACCCCGACAAATTGTGCAACATCAGCAGCAATATCAAGTCATCAGACGGGCACCCAGAGCAAAAGACCGAACCTTTAGCCCGGGACAGCCAGTTTTGGCTTGGAATTATACTTCCAGAGCTAAATGGGTTCCGGCCACAGTCATCACTCAAACAGGACCTGTTTCCTACACAGTCCGGACTGCAGAGAATCTTACCTGGCGGCGACATGTAGATCAGCTGTTGCCAGGTCATGCCAGTCCTCAGGACCCATCTGCAGTTGATCCCTCACTCTTCTGGTGAGGGATCGAATCACGAGTCACCTGTTTCTGACTGTTCTCCTCCATTACTGCCGGCGGCTGAGATACCCCTTTGCCCAGCACGAGCTGATACCACCTCCTCACCTGTTCGTGCTGCGGACCCTGAGCCCCTAGTGCTTTCGGGTGCAATAACACCAGTAGTTCGCCGTAATCCACCTAGAGACAGAAGGCCTCCTCATCGGCTGGATCTTTAGCTAGGGCGAACCCACGGTTATGGGGCAAAATAATCCCCAGGGTTTAGCCGGGAATGGAGGCAGTCTACCCTCCTTCTCTAGTCTAGTGTGTGTTTTATTTAGGGGATGTTCTTATTAGGGGGGGAGGAATATGTTGTGTATTTGGTTGTCATGGTTTTGTTGCTATGGCAACTGAGTTAGATTATTATGGGTTAGCTCAACCGGTTTCAACCGGCTGAGGAGCTCTCTGTAGATATGTAAATAAAATGGAGGTTTTGGTTAGCTGCCTGCTCTCTGGCCTCAAGTGATTGTTTCCTACACCGGCTGCCCTAAGGATATAACAGACACCATCACAGGACCTAACCAGATCAGCCACACCATCACCGGTTCATTCACCTGCACGTCCACCAATGTAATATACGCCATCATATGCCAGCAATGCCCTTCTGCTATGTACATCGGCCAAACTGGACAGTCTCTAAGGAAAAGGATAAATGGACACAAATCAGATATTAGGAATGGCAATATACAAAAACCTGTAGCAGAACACTTCAACCTCCCTGGCCACACAATAGCAGATCTTAAGGTGGCCATCCTGCAGCAAAAAAACTTCAGGACCAGACTTCAAAGAGAAACTGCTGAGCTCCAGTTCATCTGCAAATTTGACACCATCAGCTCAGGATTAAACAAAGACTGTGAATGGCTTGCCAACTACAGAACCAGTTTCTCCTCCCTTGGTTTTCACTCAGCTGCTAGAACAGGGCCTCATCCTCCCTGATTGAACTAACCTCGTTATCTCTAGCTTGCTTCTTGCTTGCCTATATAAACCTGCCCCTGGAAATTTCCACTACTTGCATCCGAAGAAGTGGGTATTCACCCACGAAAGCTCATGCTGCAAAACGTCTGTTAGTCTATAAGGTGCCACAGGATTCTTTGCTGCTTCTACAGAACCAGACTAACACGGCTACCCCTCTGATGCAGGGGTGAAAGTAACTTAAAGGACTTACCGGTACATTGGAGTCCTGAGCAGGCAGCAAGGTCTCAACCGGAAGGGGCATGGCCTTAACTGGAAGAGGTGGAGCCGTTATAGCCCTGGGCCTTTTAAATCGAGATTTAAAGGGCCCGGGGCTCCAGTTACGGTAGTGGCACCGGGCCCTTTAAATCGCCGCTGGAGCCCCGGGGGTTCCAGCCACTTCCGCTACCCAGGGGCTCCAGCAGCGGGGCTCTGGCAGCAATTTAAAGGGCCTGGGGCTCTAGCCACTGCTGGGATCCCCGGGTCCTTTAAATTGCTGCCTGGGAAGCTGGTCTGGTACTTTCTTTCACCTCTGATTTTTTGATGTAATTGTCATTTGCATCATATATGTATCAATGTGAGCCTGGTCAACATTTAGGCTTACTAAACTTGCACCCAATTTTGCACGTACTGTCATTGTGCCTACAAAAAGTGGAAAACATTGTTTGTGTTATGCACATCCAGTAGTTCAATGCTACTCTGAAAGGGCACATCCTGACTGCACATTGTGTATTCTTGCCGCCATAAATAAATGCGTAAGCAAAATTGTGAAGGCCAATTTAGAGACCAAGTTTATATATATATATATATATATATATATATATATATATATATATAATATTGTGTTGCTAAATGACAGTTGTAACTTGTCTCTTTTAAAAATTACCATAAAGTACAAAGGTCCCAGAGAGAAAATAAATGACAAAGTTTTAGAAAGGAAGTGTATACTTTAAAGTGCTTTTAATTCTAATAAAAGCTTCCTAAAATTTTTAAAGCAGATGGAGTGCACCTATGCTAGCAAATGTTACCTCAATGCTGGCATTTCAGACCTTGGGGGCCAGATTATTAGAAAATCTCTTTTGCTGGATCTCATACAAATCACTGTAATTTGCCAAAATTGATTTGGCATGAAATCATCAATGGAATCACCAGAATACTAATAACATTTAAAGACCTGGGTGTCTAAATAAAAGGACCTAAAAAACAACGAAATAAAATTTCTCTACTTTTCAGTGGTGCAAAGAATCTGCAGCTCCCATTGAAGAGGCTGATATTCTTTAAAGGATTCAGCCTGGAGCTCAAACCTTTGCTTAGAGGCTTCAAACAGACTAACGGGTCATTGCCACAGCTAGACTCATCACTGCATCTTTCATGTGCGTTCCCTTCTTACAGAACCATAATGCTTGTCTGGCCTATGACCCCTCTGCCACACCTCAGTCCTACAGCCATTTAAGGAAACTTTCAAGACAGGCATGATCTAGTGGGCCAAGCACAGCATTTGGAGCTAAGCACTCCTAATCTCTTATCCCGGTTTTGACATGGATTCCCTTTGTGGCCTGGGAGAAAACCACCTCTCAGCTTCCGTTTTTCTCATCTGTAAAATGGGAATGGCTATCTCTGTTTAGCACATGCACTGGAAGGATTAATTATATTCAGATAGTGTGTGTGAAGCACTTGGATATTGTGCAAAAGGGCAATTCCCCCCAACTTTTCCTTTAAGAAGTTAAATTCCACACCATTTTGTAAATATGTGAGTGTGAAAATCAGCATTTTGAACTGGTTTTTAAGGTAAAGAGATTTACATGATGTTTCTGTAATTAGAAACTTGGGGCCAGAGTCTCAGCTTCTCCAGCTTCAGTGAATTGCATTGAGCTACACCAACTTACACCAGCTGAGGATGTGGGGCTTGACTTTTTAGGTAGGAATGTTTTGAAAATGTTGGGAAAAGTATAGCAGTGAAGGGAATCTACGGCCAAACCACAACCCAAGGGACCTAAAAATGTCTGAAATGATTAATGAAATTGGAAGCCGCTCAGAAAAAAAAAAGTAACTATGCGTTTTTCGAGCAAAGGAATTAATTGAGAGAGGGATTCTCTTTATACTTACTTTAGTAGGTCAAATGGTTTAACCACTAAGATGTCTCTAAAGCTGCAAACACAAAGAATCAACCCAAAAGATATCACTTGAATGGCGGGGTGTACCAATGACTCAAGACACTGTTCTACCAAACTGTAGGTGGACAGTGAGTTAACAGAATCCAGAGCAGACTATGTATCAATAATACCATTAACCAGAGAGTAAGGTAAGTAACGTTTATGACAAGCAATCAGCTGAGTGTAATATGTAATTATTAATGCACAAGTACCGCTCAGGATGAAAGAGTAGAAATTCTGACAGATTTTAATTGAATGGCCAGTTTGGATTTCTGCCTCCTTCACTCAGGCATGTGGTATTTGTACCTTTACTATATAGCTCTGCCAAAAACCCAGATGAATGAAGTCAAACGCATAACAATGTACTCCCCTTTTTGGTGGTACAAACTGAACTAAGAGACAGACTGTGTGAAAGTTAAAATAGGGACATGATGGTTTAGTAAAGGCCTGACCAGATTCCACTGAAGTCAATAGATGTCTTTCCACTGACTTGCGTAAAGTCCTATATGAGAAACTTCAATGAAGGAATGATCAGTGAAATTCAGATTATATAAAGGGGAAAAGACAACATCTCCAGTTCAAGTTAGTGGAAGAAATAGAATTAACTGGAGCTGAGATCCAAGAAAGTTTTCAATTGAAAAACCTGAGATCCTGAGCAATGAAAATAAAGTGTCAGGTGTTTCTAGCCCATGGCTGTTTGAAGATATTGACTATAGAGAAGTTTACATCTTAAAGCTGCTTCCCTTTTAAACAGACAGTCATCATGGACTGTTTTTTCTGAAGAGACTAGGACATAGAGGAGTATTAAGACTCTTGCTTCACCTGACTGCAAAGGAATAGTGGCAAATGATGCAGTTTCCCTGTCTACAGCATGCAGACTGATGGTAAATAAGCCTTTGGAAATAGAAGAAAAGGGGAAGCAGTGGCAGAATATGTCATATTTGGAAAGTAAGTTGTGAAAACAACATTTGTTTTGCCCATATTTTTCAGTACCTATAGTTCCAAAACCAATAAAGGGAGCATTGTGTCACAATGCTGTATTATGTTGTATTTATTATTTTTTCCAGACTGAAGTGCTCTGTGTGTGAGATTAAAAAGCTGCAAGTCTCAGGCCATCTGGCCAACCAAATGGATGCAGTGTACAGGATCGTTGCCAGATGTATGCCAGTTGTAAGTTTAATTTTTGAACATATAAAATGCCTGGGGCTCTGTATGTCTGTTATTCAGAGAAACCATGTTCCTGTTTTCCAGATGAATCTAGATATAATTTCAATCTAGTCATCTGGCCTTCTCTCCTTCACATGGTTTTAGGGCATCTCCTTTGTTTCTCACCAGCAAAAACTGTTGGGAGAGGATTTTGCATATATTTGACATGTGCCTGTGTATTTGATCACCGTTGTCTGACTTTACACAATGGCAGGAAACAGTAGTTATTTTCATTAAGAAATTTCATTGAAATTGCTAAATTGAGAGAGAAATCTCATGGAATGCTCTATATTAATGTGCACTTATACTTAAGTGCATCAACATTTATAATCAACTTGAAGGATAAATATGTCAACAGTATTGTCTAGTTTGTAACATATTAATAGTGAAATTTAATTGATTTCATTTAGACTGAAAGTGGAAGTAATGAAAGATGTGCTGAATTTAAATTTTGCAAATTATAAGGAAGCTAAAGGGTGCTTTTTTATTTTTGCAACTAAATTTATATAATGGGTCTGATACATCTGGGATATATATAGGCATTACAGAGCTCAATTGTGTATCCCCTGAAAGAGTGAATGGCTGGGGGCATTGGAAATGGATAGTACAGACTTCACTTCAAAGTTATCAGTTGAAATTCAAACTAGATCAGGATGCCTGGTGAATTTCCTGTAGTGAAAAACAGGAAGCAAGAGCAATTCAAAGCGGGTCTATGACCAGCACGATGGGCAAAGAAAATCTCCTCAGAAGATTTTTTTTTGTTTGTATCATGAGATTTATCAAACTCTGAGTCCCAGCTCTAGGAAGGAATGGCTGGAAGTTGTTACAATCTGCAACATGAGCTTTTGTGTCAGGGGCTCTGCCATCTATATTTCCCCAGCACTGAGCATTCTGTTGGCACTCAGGAATCTGGCTGGTGGCCTGTGTGAAATGATGTGCTGAACTCATTCTAGTTCCTAATGGACAGGAGTCCACATCACCATCATCAGTGTCCTTGTTGGCAGTCTCAAGATCTGGACACTGAATTACCGTTCTACACCTATTTGGGGGCCCTGTGAATCATAGATGAAACTATTTTGAAGGGATGTAAACTCACATGCTTCAGGGCATAAGCTCTAACTAATGGGGGTTGGAATGAAACTATTCCTAAGGGGAGGTTATTCCATAACTATCCACAAGATGTATTGCACTTTCCTCTGAAGCATCCGGTACTGACCACTGTCAGACACAGGATACTGGACCTGCTGGACCACTGTTCAGATCTGTTATGGCAATTCCTATGTTCCCATTAGACTTTATAAAATTTAACTATATGCAGACTAAACATGGGCTCAAATGTTTGGTATGTCAAAATAACAATAATTGCTAACATTTAAAGGACACTGTCAAGAGTAAAAGACTCTGATGACAGGGTAGCTGGTCCCAATCTAGTCAATTAAAGGGGGCTGGGCCACACTGTCCCTTTAAAGAGTGGCCAGAGGGCAGAAAATGGGGAGGTATACGAGACCTCTGACTGGAGAAACGCATGGAGTTTCAAGTTCTCCATTGCTAAAACCAAAGCATTGATCTTTACTAAAAGGAAAGTTATGAAGGAATCCAGACTGCATCTATATGGAGAACAAATAGATATAGTTAAAGGGTTTAAGTTCTTAGGGGTAATACAGTTAAACCCTGTTATCTCGACGGCCTAGGGGTTTGCCAAAAGCCATCGAGATAACCAATGATCGAGATAAACCCCTATCCACCCCCCCACCCCCTCCCTGCCCCCTTACCGCGCTGCCTGCACGTGGCTGGATCCGGCAAAGCGGAGCCGGGCGGACGGACGGACGGACGGGCGGGCGGAGAAGCGGAGCCGGCGGGCGGGCGGCAGGCGAAGCCGGGACCAGGTATGTGGGGCGGGGACGGGCAGGGACCAGGTATGCGGGCCGGGCGGGCGGGCGGGGACAGGCAGGGACCGGGTATGCGGGGCGGGGAAGCGGGGACCGGCGGGCGGGGAAGCGGAGCCGGCGGGCGGGCGGCAGGAGAAGCCGGGACCAGGTATGTGGGGCGGGGACGGGCAGGGACCAGGTATGCGGGCCGGGCGGGCGGGCGGGCGGGGACAGGCAGGGACCGGGTATGCGGGGGCGGGGAAGCGGAGCCGGCGGGCGGGCGGCAGGAGAAGCCGGGACCAGGTATGTGGGGCGGGGACGGGCAGGGACCAGGTATGCGGGCCGGGCGGGCGGGCGGGGACAGGCAGGGACCGGGTATGCGGGGGCGGGGAAGCGGGGACCGGCGGGCGGGGAAGCGGAGCCGGCGGGCGGGCGGCAGGAGAAGCCGGGACCAGGTATGTGGGGCGGGGACGGGCAGGGACCAGGTATGCGGGGCCAGGCGGGCGGGGACAGGCAGGGACCGGGTATGCGGGGGCGGGCGGGGAAGCGGAGCCGGGCGGACGGGCGGGCGGCGAAGCGGGGAACCGCGGGGCTGGGGAGCCGGGGAGCGGGCGGCTGGGGACACGGTGGGTCGGGGACGTGGGGAGCCAGGCGTCTGGGGACGCGGGAAGCGGGCGGCTGGGGAACCGCGCGGCTGGAGAGCCGGGGAGCCGGGGACACGGTGGGTCGGGGACGGGCTCGAGATATTAGGGTTCGGCAAATCGACATAACGGATGAGAAACTCATAAGCCAAAGAGGGAGTTTGGCGGTTCCACTTGTAAACCGTCGACTTAACAGGATTGGCAAGTTAACCGAGGTCGACATAAATGGGTTCGACTGTATTTGATACTAAATTACTTTGAAAAGATTATACAAACTATGTTAAGGATAAATGTACAGGAGTGATTAACCTGCTTAGAAGTCTTGCTAGGACTAATTGGGGGGCAGATAAGAAAACAGTGCTGATAGTACACAGAGCCTTAATCAGACCAGTTATTGACTCTGGCTGCCAAGTTTTTGAGTCAGCATCCAAATCAGAACATAAAAAATTAGATTTAATACAAGCCCAGCCACTATGAATTGTGTGCGGTGCATTTATTACAATGTCTATATGCACTACACATAGCTTCTGGTGAAATGCCAGTTACAGTACGAATGAGACTGCTAGACTTAACTTTCTTGGCCAAAGCTAATGGGAACTGCAATGACAAAAGGACCAACCAAATATGAGGACTGTTGGGAATTTGGTAGACAAACTATAGCACATGATGTTAGAATGCCACATGCTGCTCGAGGTAAAGTGTGGAAGCAGGAGTTGAAAGACAACGAAAAGCTGAATGAAGTTAAAAGTCTTAGTCATGGGAAAATTCCATATGGATGGAAAGTCGCATGCCCAAACATGGATTTAGGTTAATTTTAGACATTTAAGGGTAAAAAAGAGACAGTAAGAATTAAAAATTAAGTGTACCAGCATATAGAGAAAACTGGAGTTGGTTTGGTGAAATATATACAGATGGGGTCCAAAAAATAAAACAAAAAAACAGGAAGAGTACGGACAGCATATTGCATACCAAAATTGGGAATTAGTACATCTAAAAGAATATCTGATTGTGTAGCTCTCATGACAGCTGAACCAGTAGCAATAACACTAGCATTAAATTGGATCTGGGATGTATGTCCAGCAGCAGCAGTCATTTTTTCAGATCACCTGAGGCCTTATGGCGATCAAAGGGGTGTCTCAGTATGTAGAAGTGATTTAATCAATAATGTTATATTTTTAATAACAGAGTTAGTACAGCTGGGGATATGTGTAGCATTAGCTGGGATCCCAGTGCATATTGGGATAACAGGGAACAAAATGGCTGACCAAGCTGCTAAAAGTGCTGTAAGAAATGGAAGCATTGACACAGAAATACCCTTGAGTGAACAGGAATTCAAAAGCCTAGTACAGAAAAATTTAAATGAGGAATGGCAAAAAATGTGGATTAATGAAAAAAGAAGAGGAAGATTTTTTGAATTGTACTCTAGAATTGAGAATAACGACATCCTTCAGGGCCTGGAAAGGACTGACAAAGTGCTTTTGTTTAGCGTAATAACTGGCCATTGTGGCATAAACAAAAAAATCTTTTTTGAATAAATGGACACAAAGATGGACCCTGTGCACTTTGTAAGGTGGAAGAAACAATTGATCACCTTTTATGGGTATGTAAGGGCTTTGATAAAGGAAGGGGGAAGCTCTCTAAGGAATTCATATGTCTTATGGTAACAAAAATCACATTATCTTATTTAGTAAAAACATCAGGGATATGGAATATTATTTTAAAAAGTGTTATATTATCTGAAAGACACAGGACAGAGTGAGAGAACATAAACTGCTAATTATTAAGGAATTATAGTTGGTGGTGGCTATAAACTACTCAGTCAAGTCTGCTTCACTATAAAAAAAGAAATGGGGAGGTGGAAGGGAGTGATTGGGACGGGAAGCCATTATGGAATGAAGTAACTCTTGTGGTGCGTCCCTGGAGCCAGGGGCCAGAGGCTCAGCAAAGGGAAGGGAGCAGAGCTGACTAGAACTGGGAAGCTTCCAGGAGCAAGAGTGCCAGAGTGCCTGGGAGGGGGGGCCCTGAAGCCCTGCCCTATGACAGACCCAAATACAACCCTGTCCTGTAAAAATTTCAGTCTTCCCTTAAGAACACATCCTTAATGAGAGAAAGGAGAGAGAAAGGAGTGAGTTAAAAGACTTTTCTGTTGCTTTACTTGCCTGTGTTAAGAGAATAAACCTTCTTAAAGTAGACTGAGGGTGGCAGTGGGTGTTTGGAAGCTGGGGAGAAGCCCTGCCCTATGATAGACCCAAATAGACCCTGTCCTGTAAAAATGTCAGTCTTCCCTTAAGAACACATCCTTAATAACAAAGACTATCAGCCTTCCAAAACAAGGCCTGATTCTAATCCTACGCTGCACTGAGTTCAATTCAATCACTCCAGACTTACACCAGATAAGAATCGGGTGCAATGTTTTTATGTTACATAACATAAACAAAATCATTCTGAATCTTACCATGTACACAAAGTCTTCCAGGACTTTGCAAAATGTGTGTAATGAAACATGAAACTCAGCTGGTTGATGACAAACTCATAGTACAGCCAAAGTTTGTCGAAAGGATTGCTGAGCTTTTAAGAACACCTATGCTCTGTTTCAAGTGAATTAAGGCTATTTTATAGCTTCTCCCAGCAGTCATGTGAAATTCACAGGTTCTTACTGTTTTGACATGAAGTCTGGTGATAGTCAGTGGTTTCAACTGGTTTTTACTTTGAGTTTTTGGGTTTCTCGGAACCTGAAACTCTAGTGCAAACTCAGAAAGTTCAAAACCAAATCAAAAGGTCATGCAAACCTCTCTGAACTAAAACTCCTGAATTGTTAACAGTTGTACTCAGGCCCAGAAGTAAAGAGGATTTTTTTAGGGTGGTTTTTTTGGTGTTTTTTTGTTTGTTTTTGGACAGGGAGAGTGAGAGAGTGTGCAGGTGGCTAGGCGGTGAATATTAGAGTTTAGAGAATGTGCAACATTGTTCAAAAGAAAAGAGAAATTAAGAGAGGCAAACAAGAGCAGTGCTATCTAAGGCAGCATTGAACATAGAAACGAATGGCAGGTGGCAGACAGGATAAGACCAAGATGAGACCCACAGCTAATAAAAACAGACTATAGTTATCTCACAAAGGCCAGGAGTAAGAACATTGCACTTGCATGTCCTTCCCATCTCCTCATGGTGATTATAGAATTTGCAACTCAAACAAAATTAATACATAGGGCAGGTCCATACGCACCGCGCGGGTCGACGCGGTGAGTTCGACTTCATGGAGTTCGAACTATCGTGTCTGATCTAGACGCGATAGTTCGAACTCTGGAAGCGCCGCGGTCGACTCCGGTACTCCACCACTGCAAACGGCGGTGGTGGAGTCGACGGGGGAGCCGCGGAGTTCAACCCCGCCGCGTCTGGATGGGTGAGTAGTTCGAATTAGGGTACTTCGAATTCAGCTACGCTATTCCCGTAGCTGAATTTGCGTACCCTAATTCGAACCCCCTTTTTAGTGTGGACCAGGCCATAGTTTCCTTCCTGGGCCACATGTGGAGGAGGCCTATTTGCCTATCAGCCCTCTAATGACTTTGCTTTTAAGTGTGGCAGCCTACCTGGAACACTCACTATGGGACTTGTAGAGTCTCATTGCAGTAGCTAGGGCATCTTGGATCATCCTTCTGATGGACTCAATCCTTGAGGTTGCAACTTTTTAATTATTTGTGCATATATATTGATTGATAGTGATATTTTCAAAGGTGCCCACCCACGACACTGTTTATATAACAAAAATCCCCACAACAATAAACTCTTGTCCCACCCAAAACCAGCAGCAAAGCTCCAACCTCAGTACAGCCCAATAGGTGGGAATGTCCCCACAAGAACTCCACATCTCCCCATCCCCCAACAATTTGCTCCACCCTCTTGAAAAGCCCACCACAAAGACAGGCCTTGCAGCATGCCCTGCAGGCCAGCACTCCTGGACTGTTTTCCAACAAGGACAAAAAACAGCTGAGGGGGGCTCCTCTTGGAGAACACTCTACCACCAGGCTCCTCTCTATTATATCAAGGGGGCTGCAGCTCAGGCAACTTCACCAACCAAAAGTGTGTAGTATGGCACTAGTAGGAATAGTGGTCTTTCAGGGAGCAGGTCCAAGCCATTTGTAAGTCAGAATCAACACCTCATAGAGCACAACAGCTTAAGATGCTCTTAAATCTCCCAGCACTTAGTCAATCCTCATTCATTCTGCATAGCATCTCTTCACATGATGAGAGCTCCTTGTCCATGCATATAAAACGAGAACCCTCTTAACTGTTATTTCAGAGTGTGACATTGTTTTCTTTTTTCTCCACCCTGAGTCTTGTTAGTCTTTAATACAAGAGACTATTGTCCTAAAGAAAGAAACCTTTTGATTGAAAATCAGAGACAAATGAGAGATGCTGAAGCTGCTCCCCACACTCTTAAATCTACAAAGGGAATGCCTTGACTGGATAAGAGGACTTTGCATGGATATTATACCTATGTTACGTTCAGATACAAAAAATAATGCCAGAGAGAAGCTGTTTTTTGTGTTAGTTAAAAATTCAAGGATGTTGGTTTTATTTAAGCTGGCCAGCCTGCCTGTTATCTCAGCCAAGAAATATGTGACCCATGCCGGCACTCCCCATCCCCCCCCCAAAACCAGTGATAGTTTTGTTATGAACTTTAATGGAAATGGGAGCAGGTCTATGTTTCTGAATGTCAGGCCACCACTGGCTGAGTCATCATCCATCCTGTTTGTTCCATAATAAATTTGAAGGATGGGTATGACTGGATGCAGTAATACTACTATATAAAGTGAACACACTCACACCATTGCTATGTATGTCTGAAAGGACAGTATTTTACAGATTCGACCCTTCTGATTCATTGGGCCAAATCCTCATCTGATGTAAATCAGCCACAATTAACACCATCTCGGGATCTGGCCTCCTGAAGATAATGAGGTTGCACAGATGGAATTTGGCACTTAATATTTACAGAATTAGAAAAAAAACCCACCCTCGTATTACAAATTCTGGTATTACAAAACTCTCTTTTATCTGAAATGCCTTTGTGTCTTAGAGTATGTCTACACTGCATCTGGAAGTGAGCCTTCCAGCCCAGGTCCACAGATTCCCATTAGCAGGGCTCACACTAGTGAGCTAAAAATAGCTGTGTAGATGTTGCTTTGATGCAAGGTGAGCTGGAGCTCAGGTTCTCAAGCCTGAGAGGTAGAGTGGGGGTGGGCTTTTAGAGTGCTAGTGCGTGTGGGCTTTGCATGCTCTGTAGACATGACCATAGAGTCTAAAGATTCCAACAGTGGGCCTTAGAATGTAGAGAATCTGTTCTTGCACTGTGCAGGAGAAAGAGCTCTGCATGGACTACTCAGAGGGCCAGAACTGTGTATTTTGGGAAAAGCTTGGCTGGCAGTTTTTGACTAAATGCACATATGAGGCAGATTTTCAGAAGTGCTGAGCACAGCTCCAGTTAAAGTCAACGGGACCTGCAGGCACTAGGCATTTCTGAAAATCAGGCTCTCACTGTGCATATTTAAAGGATAATTGAAAGGTTGGTACTTGAGAATTTTGAGACAGAAGGGCTGGCAGACACTGTTCTCATTCAAACTAGCTTTAATCATTGTATGTTTTTCGTTAGATAAATGCACAGTAACAGTACTTCAGTGCAATAAAGAATAACACAAGCACAGCAAGAGCATGCAGATTACACACTGAAAAAGAATACATGTGGTTTTGGCTGCTGCTTTCCAGAGAGGAACCCATATGAGGGAAGATGGCATTGCAAAAATGACAGCCCTTAAAAATCATTTGTCCTGAGATATTAGCAATTTTTTTCTTACGAAAACTCATTCAGAAAAAAAACCAAGGAAATTAAACATAGTAGATTCCATATAAAGGAGGAACAGCAAATTGAGCAAAAGGAGGATTATGAGAACTAAATCTTTTGTTCAGAGAGTGATTAAAAAGCATTAAGTTAGATGAAGTCAATCTAGAGCTTAACTGTCTGAACCTGCTGTCTTGTTTTTCTGCCGTTTGGTTTATCATATATTAAGAATCGACTAGAAGGCAGCTCGTTAGGTGGGTCTGAGCTGGGCAAGTTGTCCCACTTCTAAACCATTACACATGAGCAATGCCAGTCAGACATAGGCTTTGCCTTGCTGCTGTTCAGACAACATTTATTGTTGTTGTCCATTAGTGATCACAATGGGCTAAGCACTGTACACACAGGAAGGAAGGCATTGCCTTGAAGAGCTGAAACTCTAAAATATGTACTATGAGGGTTCCAACAAGCAATGATGCTGTGCTTCTTGTGGCCAACGGAGAGTTTCCAGTATAAATCACTTCCCCTGTCTATCCAAGAACAAATACAACTATAGTTCTCAATTGAAATAATGAAAGTATCAAGCTACTTGCTGTTTGCCTTGTATTTAGAATGCATTTTTCTTGCTCTGTACTTAAATTAGATCTGGACAATCCAAAGACCACTGCTATGGGTCATCTCTGCCTCATGTCAGCCTGTCTGTTTAAAGGAGCATCCTTGGTTTACAGCAATGAGTAACGATATGAAATGAGAGTTGAACATTGGCTTTAAATCATACAAGGAAGAGATGGAAAAGACCTATCATCCAAATGTTTGTTCCCCACTTGTCCGCTGCTCCCACAAACATCTCCATGTTTTTTCCAATGATGCCATATATATTTAGTTGACCTTCCTTACATTAGTTTATATAACAAGTCCTTCCCTCACACTATTGTAATCTAATTAGACAAATTAGAGGCAGAAGGTGGCTAAAAGGGTGCAGCATTAAAACCAAGGTGTGCTTATTGTGTTGCTTAGTTCCACAATCTTTGTTGTTTACTGTCTCTACTTGGTTGTTTTGAATTGGGTTGAAGAGTTCAGAAATGTTGGTTATCTCTAACCTTGGTGGATACTTTATTTTTCCAGGCATTTTATTGTCTTCCATGTAATCTGGATTATTATCCAAACCTAATATCCCCACAAAACTACTTTTGCAAGGGTGAAGCTATTTGAATCATAAAAGTTAGACGGGTAAAAGTTCTAGTAGGTTATTTAGTCCATCCGCCAGCTAACTGAGGATTGTTCCCTACAAGATATGCTCTAATGCTCTGCTGTAACCAAATATAGGAGAGATACTTGCTCCCAAGAAGCCTTTACACCAATTTATAGTCTTATGAAACTTGGTATTTGTACTTAAATTAAATGTACTTTCTTATTCCTGTTGCACCACCTGAGAACTCTCCTACGTCCAAAATATCTTAGATAAAACTGTTCAGCAATTTATATGTCCCAAGAGCAAAAAATGTAAAAGTCAATGTGCAACTGCATCATGATATTGATGTGCGATGAGCTCAGAATATCACGATATCCATTGCAATTACATTTTTGCTGCCCTAGAATGTACTAGTATCTGATCAGCAAGCACTCTCTAATTAATAGACTGGTAGAGCAAATGTGCTTGTGCCTTTAAAACGGTGAAGGAGAATTTCATTATCAGATCTTCTCCTTCGCCAGAAGCAGCAGACAATAAAATGGAAAGGAGAGAGATAGCTCATGGCGTTTGTCGGCAAAAGTCACCCTTGGTTCAAAGGGGTTTGTTATAAATATTATATTAGAGGTATTAGTTAGGCCAGATTGGATTGCAGCTGGTCCAGAATGATGCAACCCTAAGGCCTGTAATAAAGATAGAAGAAGCGAAACGGTTTGGCATGAAAGATTTCTGCATGACTCAAGAAGTGAAGAGGAAAGAAAGAAAATCTTCCTCTTTTGGCACAAGTCTCGGGTTGAAAGCAGCTTTTTTAATAGCCATCTTACCCCCTTTTAAAAATGTTATTTTTTATAAACAAAGAATAGAAGAAAAAGTACCCGGACAAACGAAATGACATAAATGGTTAAAGGGATACTGCCAACTTGAAATTGAGTTCATTTTTAAAAATAATTAAAAATATTCAAGTTCTATACCTGTCCCCTGCCAATGTTTAGGCTTTTACAACGTATTCTTTAAAAATATTTCTCTCTTCCCTGAGAAGAAGGACTAGGCAGTTCTTAGGGTTTTAGCCTAGGCTTCAGGAGACGCAGGTCCAGCTCACTGTTCTGCCACAGACTTCCTACCTAACCTTGGGCAAGTCACTGAGGCTATGTCCGCACTGCCTGAAGTCCAGACTACAGGGGTAGATAGCAGTGGGCACCAAATCGCTGTGCCCTGTAACTACCTCGTGTGAATGCTGCAGGTACAAACTAAAAGGTTCCTAGTTTGTGTCAGCCTTTTACTTTGCACCTGCAGTATCTACATGGGGGAGTTACAGTGAAGCAGTTTGGTGCTCACACAGTTCAAAGGGCAGGGCAGCATAGACAAGCACAGCGAGACTCAGGGTGTCAGTTTCCTGTCTGTACACCTGGAATAATAGCACTTCTCTATCTCACAGGGGTGTTATTAACATAAATGAATTAAAGATTGGGAGGTGCTCAGATACTACCGTGTTGGGAACCGTACGAATGCATAAAATAGGGAAATTGACTGTTCATATTGAAATACTGTCAAATGCAGAAAGTAAGCAAACTGAGGAAGAAAGGGAAAAGAAATATATTTTTCCTCTAATCTCTCTAATTATGGTAATCTTAGGTGCTACTTGTAACAACAGTAGGTAAAAAAAAATGTTCAGACTTTTAAGTTGACAGTGCCACTTTAAGAAAAAGATCTTTAGCGCTCTTCCTCCCACTAAGAGAGAACAACGCAAGCAAAAATAATTTAAGAGGTGGACATTTCTAAACCATTAAATAAATCCTCTGCCTTGGTGTGCACAGAGGATTATGGAAGACAGATGCCAGAAACAAGCATAGGATATATTTCCCCAGGGACAGGAGGAAATATTGAGGGAAATCAGAATCATTCCAGAACATGTGATTAAGAAATTAGGATTTTTCTAAATCTTAAAAACTTGAGAGGCTGGATGGGATGCACCTGAGAAATCTGAAGAAAACAGAAGGAACAACAATAAAGCACCTTTCTAGTTAATATATCTGAAGTATGAGCTTGCATCATTCACTGAACAGCATTTTTATCATTGTGAGCCTCTGCTAAGGTCAAACAACACTCTTCGTCCTTGAAACAAAACAATGCATTTTCAAGTGCCCCATATTTGCTTTCTGCAACCCCCCCTTCCATTCTGCAGTGGAGCTAGGTCTCTCATGCTCACTGATAAAAGCCACTTTAAGTTTTCTGTAAGTGGATATGAGATGGCAGAGCCTCTTTGCACAGCCTGAAAATAAGCATTGTGAATTCTACGTTAGAATAAAGAAGTTGTGATACTGTCTGAACATTTTTTTCATGTCTCAGATGGAAGCTCTCTAACTGTGGTAGGAGCCAAACTGTTGGGCCATTAAGCAAACAGCACTGAAATTTTGCTGAGTGCTTTGCCCATGTTTTGCCATCTCATGTGCTGAGATTGGCATATAAAATATAGTTTGTTATAGAGGCTGAGCTCAGTTTCTAATTCTGTAATCTCAGTATAAAAGTAATAAAATAATTGCCCCATTCTGACATTCCCTCTGAAGCATCTGGCAATGGCTACTGTCAGAAGACAGGATACTGGGCTAGATGGACCATTGGTCTGACCCCCAGTATAGCCATTCTTATGCTCTTAAGCCAATGCAACCATTCACTCAGCACTTAATTTACTGAAAACTCTCTGAGGTGTGGGCATTCTGCTTTATAGTCATTGTTGAATTTCCTCTGGCAGCCTGTTTGCTGCTTTCAAACAAACATCTGGTTGCTGTCCCCTTCACTGTAACTTATTGTGACGCCTGCAGTTAATTGATCCCAAAATGTAATTGCTTATGCAACTGTATTATCAAGAGCACTGAGCATTTCTTACCCTGATCTTCCAAGATGACATAAACTTGCTGTTTCATACCCAGAGAGTCTCGTAGGTTTGAAAGAATATGCCGCTTGAAACCCCCCTCATCTCCTGCCCAGTCCATTAAGTGATTTCCTGTCCTGGGTCTTGCTCACATGTCATCCACAAGGTCAAGGTGGCAGTAAAGTGACCAAGCATTAAACATGGACTTCAGGGTTGGGGGAGATGTGGTTTCAACTGCTAGACCAACCCATTTGGCTGCATGGCCTCTTGCTAGCCCATTGGTAGAGATGGTTTCTATGCAGGGACACTATGTTCCTCTTGCTTTCCAGAGTATTCAAATTCCTTTCCCTTCTTTGACTTTTCCTTTCACCCTAGACATCTGTAATTGCTGCTTTGGCTCTATTCCTAATTACTATATTATTAGCTCTGTTTTCATCTGTTCTCAGCTGCTTAGCTTTTATGGACTTATTTTGGCTACTCTACATATAACAAATAGGGAAGCTGAATTAAATCCACAAATGCTAAAATGAGAACCACATTTAATAGCACATTATCTGACCAACATAATTTTAACTCCCCACACATCCTATGCCTCTTTGCATACCCTGTTGCAATCCAATTTGAGCCCTAGTACATTTCTGAATATACTGTATCACAATTAACAGAGCAGCCATATGGCTTACAGCAGCTGGGCCATATGAATGTCCATTAGCAAAACGTAGACTGCACATTCTAAGACACAGAAGGTGTTTAATATGTTATGTGTCACTTTATAGGCTATTCCACTCTTAATTGTAAAGTATAAAATGGCCCACACAAAGCCACCATATTGAATATGTTCATTGCTTGGGACCTTGACAAATGGCAGAAATTATTTTTTTTCTCTATTAAGGTATTCATTCATTTTTAATCCAAGCCATTTCTTAACAGAACTCAGCCAGCATAGGACGTGATGTTCACCACAACCAGGGTGGCTTGTCCTACTGTTCTCTTATTCCATTGCTTAGCCATTCCCTCCAACTAATCAGTTCTCTAAGTTTTCCATGCAATGATTGCTGATAAAGGGGAGTCTTTATGTAGTGAGCCCTGTTTTGGTTTCAGTTTCCTGCCCCTTTTCCTGAAAGCACAGGAGACCAAAAGGTGGCCTGGAGGAGAAAGAGTGACCTCTTTAAAGTGCTAGCTTCCCCCAAAATGCCAAGCTACCATTTCATCAGGACTTTGGGGGCCTCCAGAAACTTGCAAACCACTTCCTAGAACAGGGGTCGGCAACCTTTCAGAAGTGGTGTGCCAAGTCTTCATTTATTCACTCTAATTTAAGGTTTCACGTGCCAGTAATACATTTTAACGTTTTTAGAAGGTCTCTTTCTATAAGTCTATAATATATAACTAAACTATTGTTGTATGTAAAGTAAATAAGGTTTTTAAAATGTTTAAGAAGTTTCATTTAAAATTAAATTAAAATGCAGAGCCTCGCAGACCGGTGGCCAGGACCCGGGCAGTGTGAGTGCCACTGAAAATCAGCTCACATGCCACCTTTGGCACGTGTGCCATAGGTTGCCTACCCCTGTCCTAGAGAACTGAGAGCCATTCAATGTTGCAAATTTAGTTTTTATATCACAAGATGATTTGAAAGTTGTGATTGGGTTACAAGCCAATTTTGAAAGGGCAACTGGGCTCTGGTAGAGAGAGAAACCTAAGAAAATTAGAGAATAAAACCTATAAACAATAACAATAAATATATTCAAAATAATATTAAAATGTGTTAACAATGATGTCCCTATTATTTTCTCATATATTTTCTCATATCTACAAGGTCAACCTCACCTGAGACATTCACTAAAGGCCATATTCAAAGCTTATTAAGGCAATGGAAAGACTCCCACTGACTTAAATGGGCTTTGCATCAGGTCGAGATAGACATTAATGCACCACTAGGCCTGGCATATTTCCACCTGTGTACTCCTTGTCGGGTCTCTTATTTCTCCTAAAGACACTGGTGAAGAGACCTTATCCATATTTTGTTCAGATTGAGGCATTATGCTGATTTCTGAAAGTTGGTGCAGGCAAAAATAAAAAATGTTTCCATCTTTTAAAAAAAATATTTCTAACTGTATGTCAATATGAATTGAAAGTCTGTTTTAAATTTCCCAGGTTCTCTCCGTGATTCTAGCTAAGTGATGTCAAGGCAGGGATTGTAATGCACAATTAATCTGCAAATTCGTACATCTTGAGAGGAGCGCTTAATTTAATATTGTGTCTAATGCTATTGTCTTCATGCTTGTTTGTTTCCCTGGTGTTTTTCTCTTTTGTAATTACGTGAATTGGCATCTCCAGGTGCAGTGCATATATTAGCCACTGCATGCATTTTACTAATGAGTTGGGTGCTTCAGTCTTTGCTTCCTGGTTGCTTTAGTAATTTTAAAAAGGCCCCAAATCTTTCAAGGAAAATCAGTTTTCATGAATTTCTGCTTCATTTCCCTGTTCCACCTCATTCCAGCCCTCTGAAAACATAAGTGTTAGACCACTTGCCTGAAGCAGTGCGCCAGAACTGACTGATCTAGACAAGACTAGGACTAAGAAGGGACTGGATTACATTTAAACCCCATCTCTTTTTAAAGCATCGTATAGCACCTGGTGCTGAAATACAGCTATTAAAAAAGTATATTTTAATTTCATGAACAGTTAAAATAATCAATGAGGTCTGTTCCAAAGCTCCGTGAAATGAATTCCCATTGACTTATATGGGCTTTGGCTAAGGTCCTGATCTGAAAAGGTTTAGGCACCTACCTGTCATTGAGTATATCCCATTTCCAGAATGCAGGAAACCTGGCTTCAAATCCCTACTCTGGCCAGTGTGGAGCAGGGGTGTGAACTTGGGTCTCCCCCTCTCCCAGAAGGATACCCAAGCAACTGGCAGAAGGGGTATTCTTGGACAATGCTCTCTCAAGCTCTCCTGTTGGAGCTGGACCCTTTGATATATATAATGAACTATTCATCAATGTAGGGGGGAGTGGGACCTGGATCTCCCAGGGGAGGTCCCTCACCACTGGTCTGTAGAGTTATTCGCTCTTTCTCTGGCCCAGTGTCTATTTGATTATTTCTACACAACGGAACAGCATCAACAGGAGAGAATGAGAGAGCCCTGCCCTACAACACCCCCTAGTGCTGTGGCTGGGGCACACTGATTGGAGGCCTAGATTCTAGTCTGTGCCTAGGTCTCTCACACCTGGGGAGTGTGTGTGCTAACCACCGGATTGCTGCTCCTTAGCTTTTCTTGAAAAGGGGCTGACATGGCTTACGTGTCCAGGGGAATGTTCAGGGCTATAATCCTGACTGGAGTTAGGTGTCATCCTCTGGCTGAAACATATGCACCTAACTCCCTTTGAGAGCCAGGGTGTAGGCCACATCCCTCTCTTACACATTTCCTACTGGCTAGCTTAGGCAGCTCCTCACTCAGCATGCTGGCTTTTGTGAATCCAGGTCTTAGGTTCCTAACTTTCCCCCTGCATTGCGTAGGGAGCCTGGGAGAGTAACTCAGGGCTCTGGGTTCCACTAAGCAGCAGAGCACCTAAAAACGTAGGTGTTGCAATGCTGATCATTGTAGTTTAAATCCCCCTTCTGAATCCCACCTTAAATGCTTATTCTTATTCTTGGGTAGGGAGTTTCAATTATGTATTTTTTTAAACTGAAAACATTCCCCTGTCATCAGGGCCTCAGGGCTGTTCTAAATACTGCATGGTTGGCTATAGCCCCCAAGGGGCTGTCTACCAACAGGGGATTGCTGGAGTTCAGGAGCACTCTAGCCATGCTCCCTTACTTCTTAGGCCACATGGCTTGTGGTCAGGAAGGAGGATGAGATATATTAAAGCTAAGGGGCTGTAGCAGGCTCAGGATCTAGCCCAAAGCATTATATCCTACAGCAGCTGGGTATAATTTATTATATGTATATAATATCCCTCTAAAACATGCTAGTCTAATCTTTAAATTAATTGTTTATTAACATTATTTTAAAAATGGCTCTCTAGCAGCTACTAAAATGGTGCTGCTCACACCATAATCTTTCATGAAGCCCATAAGGAAATGCCTGTTTCACTAAATTACATAGCAAATGTCAAACTTCCTTTGGCTTATTAGATGCACATCTTACATGTTCTCTTTATTAGGATTTTGTATCTTGAGGGCATCCTAAGCCTATGGCATATAGGTTTTATAGGTGCAAACTAGTTCATTTGCCTATTTAAAGGAACATTTAATTAAACTGGATTCATTGCCTGCATGGGGCAAGTTAAATGAAAACTAAATAGATGGCATATGATTACATATTATTAAGAAGAGAGACACCTCTAGAGACCAAACTCTTTTAACACAACATTAAGCTGAACTCATTTAATATGCACAGTTTAGCACTGGCCTATAAGGAGAACATATTTTGAGAAAATCAGCAGAATGGTTATAGGCACTAAACAGATTTTAACAATGTAATGTTTCAGAGAAAAAAACATTTCTAAGCTAGACTTAAATATGTTAATTAAGGTAATCAAAGTTTCCCAGTGATTCTAGCTAACCTTTTTAATTAGCCACCATTTTTTATTGTCAAAATAAATGTAAATGATGAGATTGGTTTTATTTATTATTTTACTAGCTAGAAAGTAACAAAGTAAGAGTCACAGACAATACTGAAGTAACAAACTGGAGGATTTGCGAGGCTTTAGTTATATGATGGCATCATAACTTTTGATTGCTTTTAAGAAAATGTAAGAACATAAAAGAAATTAATAACTTATAATACATATTCCTTCTCCTTGGTGGAAAAAACTCCTATTCCATTAGTTTATTTTAATATTATTGATCCCATTTGGAATAATTAGGCTTTTTAAAAAGCTTCCTCTCTGGGCTTCTTCATTAGTTTCCTTCTGCTCCACCTATTGTCTTTCACCATATACTTAGATTGTAAACTCTTCAGGGCAGGAACTGTCTTTTTCTGTGTTTGTACAACACTTAACTCAGTGGGATTCTGGTCCTCCTAGGAGCTATGATAATTCAAATAATAAAAAGTTAGAACTTGAGCCTGCTTCCTTTTAGGTCAGTGAGAGCCTTAGCTGTGCAAAGAATGTAGGAACAGGCCCTCCTGTTTTAAGGCTCGTTAGTTTGTTTTCCATGCTACTGATAGCATCTGGCAGGGAGCCGTTCCTTGGGAGTGCTCAGCTGCAGCTTTAGCACTTCACCTACTCTGCCACCTCTTCCGTGAAGGCCCTGAGCAGTAACAGTCTTTTATATAATGATATATAGATACAGTGTTGGTTTTGCTTTTTATAAACTGCGTGCCTAACGCACGTCTCTTTCTCCCAGTACATCCCATCTCCTAACTGCCAGTTTTTAGAGTGTGGCAGGAACTGCCTACTTTTATGTATGGTTAACCATCGAACACATATATGATATATGAATAATAAATAATAGGGTGGCATTACATTTATTCTATTAACTAAACAAATGGAAAATGAATAGCTTATTTTCAGAAGAAGCTGCTCCTTCTGAATGGAGGTGGAATTGCCCATATATTAAGCTTAACTAGTAGTAAATTTTGAGCTTTGAAAGAGGTTTTTAAACTGAGGTCCTGCCTCTTTTTACAGCAAGTTATGTTATTTGTTGACACATTCCACCTTCAGAGCACATTGATGCATCTACAGCTTTGCAGATAGTTGTTGCCACTACAGTAATGTGCAGGGAGGTAATTAGCAAACATTGGAACGGCTAGTATGTGCAGATGGGAATGGAAAAGGTTGTGCCTGTTGTGATATTGGCTTTTACACTCGCTGGACTATAAACCCCTGACAAATGACCTTACATATCAATAAGACATTTGAACAGTAAGCCGGGACATCTGTGTTCCCTTGTTTCGTTACAGTGCAATTTTACACTTTCCCATAAATCAGAATGGAATGTGGTTTTGCTTAATGATGTGCAGATAAATCTCAGAGAGAAGGTGGGTGAGGTCATAAGAACGGCCATACTGGGTCAGACCCAAGGTCCATCTAGATCAGTATCCTGTCTTCTGACAGTGGCCGATGCCAGGTGCCCCAGCGGGAATTAACAGAACAGGTCATCATCAAGTGATCCATCCCTTGTCGCCCATTCCTAGCTTCTGGCAAACAGAGGCTAGGGACACCATCCCTGTCCATCCTGGTTAATAGACATTGATGGACCTATCCTCCATGGCTTTTATTGGAACAGCCCTCTTAGAAGTAATCATCCTTCAAGGTCACTCTCTGGTCCTGAAGGCTTGAGGGAGGAGCTTAAAAGGTGTCTACAAGGGTTGGTCTGCAAACCACACTCTCCGGTTGTTCTTGACATCTTGTGGTGCATCATCTACTACCCATGTATCTGCTGGTGGACTGGCATGGTTCTTTTTAAGTTGCCATACTGCTGGCATCTTGTATTGCAGAACCCAGCTGCAGGCCAGAGGTCCTCTGCAGCCCTCCAGAAGAACCTGAGACTGAAGGAGTAAATCTGGAAGGAACCCCGGCAGCCTCCGCTACTCTCCCAACTGCCTTGGGAATTCCTGCCAAGTATCAGACTTTCCACAGACATGTTCAATAACAACAACAACAAAAAGGCTGACACACTGCATTGCAGCCTCAACTACCCTGTTGACTTCCAGCCTGGAGGGGAGATCTCTTTTGGTGAATCTTTTCTCTCTCAAAGCCAGAGCTATAGACTTTCTGAAGCTATCTCATGGAGAACCTACAAAAGGGGTTCATCCACCCCTCCACATCCCTGGCTGGGGCTCTGATCTTCTTTGTGACTAAGAAAGATGCCTCCTGGCATCCTTGTGTGGACAACTGGGCATTAAATAAGGTTATGATCTGGAACTGTACCCCTTGCCCCATATTAGTGAGCTCTTTGAAAGATTGCACTCCACCAAAGTCTTCACCAAACTGGCTCTTTGCCCAGTTTGGTTCCTAATTCAGGCTACAGGATGGTATCCTCTATCACAGGGATTTATTTACATTCCAGAGGGTCAACATAGACTCCAGGTCCTGAAACTATGCCACTTACTGGTCACTTTGGCAAATCCAAGACCCAGAGCCTGATATTGCAGAGTTTCTGGTGTCCTGGCCTATGCACATCCATCACGGAGTATGTAAGGTCCTGCAACCATTGCTTAGAGCTTATCCTCTAAAATGCTCAGCCTTCTCCAGCCTTTGTCCATTACCCCTAAACCCCTTGTCTACTGTATCTATAAACTTTATTGTGAAACTGCTTCGCTTGCATGGGCAGACGGTGATCCTAGTCGTGGTTGATCTCCTAACTAAAATGGAACATTTTGTTCCTTGCCGTATGATGCCTAGCACCCCAGAAATAGCACACGTCTTTGTGAAGAACATTTTTCTGCTACCACTGGCTTTCAACTGGCATCATTTCAGTCTGCAGCCGTCCATTCATCTCCTGTGTTTTGGCAGGAGTTTCTGTGACTTCTCAGCATAGAGTCCCTTACCTTGTCTGCTTACCACCTGCAGACCAATGAGCAAACAGAATGAGTCAACCGGATTCTAGAACACTACTTACGTTATTTCTTGAATTACCACCAGGATGACTGGTTTTCTCTGTTCCACTATGTAGAATTCCTCTATAACAATACAACCCAGGCCTTAGCCTGACAAAGCCCATGCTTTGAGAACCTTGGTTCCATCCTGATGTACCCATGAACTCCCCCGTACCTGCAGCTGCAGACTAGGATGCCCACCTGCACCAAATACACCAAAAGCTCAAGGAGCAATTCAGATCTGCAAAGGAATCTTACAAACACCATGCTGACCAGAGCCCTCGCACCACCCCCAACCTAGGGGTGGGGGACAAGGTCTGACTATCTACCTGGAACCTCAAGCCAGCCTGCCCATCAGCGAAACTTGGTCACCAGTACCTGGGCCCATTCAAGATCTCGGAACAGGTCAATCCTGTAGCCTTCAAGCTGCAACTACCCACTTCCTTCCAGGTCTATCTGGTATTTCCCATTTCCCTCCTTAAACCTTAGACTGTGAATATGTTCTTGAATTGCTCCAACCCCCCCATAACCATTTGGAGGCAAGAAGACTACTTAGTCTGACATATCATTGACTCCCAGTGAGTTGGAGGAAAACCCTAGTACCCCATGAACTGGCAGGGCTACAGTTTGGATGACTAATCTTGGGAACTGGTTGAAAACATTCATTCCCTGAACCTGCTACAGGACCTCCACTGGGCTCATCCTGACAAACCAGGCCCTAGGGTCCCTGGGAGGCACCTTTGAAAGGATTGGTGAGATACTGTCAGGAAGGAGGGCCTGCAGCTGGGCCTGTGATCAGTTAGCTAGCTGCACCTGAAATCCCTGAGCTGCATTGCCAGTATTGCTCTTAAGCCAGCCTTGGCACCTGCTAGTGGCTACTCAATGCTTACACTCAAAGCTGTGATTGCTTCTGTCTCTGCCCTGCTCTCCTACTTGGTTCCTGATTCCTTATTTCTGACCAATGGCTGTGACTGCTGGTTCCTAGCTCTTGATTTCTGATCCTTACCTCTGATTCCTGGCTCTTGACTCTGGCTCTTGTCTGCCACTGCTCCGACCACTAGTCCTAGCTGCCCATATCCCACCACACTCTGGGTGAAATCCTGCCTGTTATGTTAGCTCAAGAAGGGGCAAGGATGGAGGGTTTTAGGGGTTGAATTTTTTGGTTGTGGAGGGATGGGGAACATTCTAGGCTATTGCCTCTTCAACAATGTAGACTGTGGAAAGCCTAGATGCTGATGATTTGGGTACCCCGTGTGGTAGTGCAATCCCTGGGAGGTTTAGAGATGGCCTAAGTGTTTCAGGTGTGGGAAAATGTGACACATCATGTAGTTGTGCACCTTGAAGAGAGAACTTGAGAGGAATGGTGTCTGAGACAGGGGAAGAACCCTGCAAAGTGAGGGAAATAAATCCCTAAGTAGAGGCACTCAAATGCAACAGGGTACCATGGAGACCCATATTGGGCTTCCAATTAAACAGGGTAGGATGGGGACCTAGGCATGGCCTCACCAACAAGTAGAGGCCCAGGTAAGGGGCCTGGGGTGGAAACAGGGCTCCAGTATGGGAAAGGAGAGAGCCTGTTTTGTGGCTCCCATCCTGAAGGCTGGGGAGCTCAGAGAATGATTAGAAGTGGTGGAATGCTAGCTACAGAAGCTCAGACATGAGAAACAGCAACTGTTAATGGACCTTCAGTTCACCCAGGAGGAAAGAGGATGCTTAATCCTCATGGTCAGTGAATTTGAGCGTGAATTAGAAACTGCATGTGGAGACTCATAACCCTATGGATTTAGGGATCTTGATGTCCAGGTAGAGAAAATTATACCGTATATTAACTGTCCTGTGGCTGATTATGTAACCTTGACCTCACAGCGTATAACTCAGAAGAACTGGGATTAGGAATTTGTTCTTATGAGCCTAGAACTTGGGGAGCCTTCTGTGATGTGTGGGGGAATGTTTTGGTTGGCATGGGAAAATGTGGGGGTCCACGTTCGGAGGGGGATGGAGTATTTTAAGGAATATTTTGTGAAATATGTCTGTGGAAATGTATTTTGCCTTGGGAGCGGGTGAGAGTAGCCCCAGGAAGCATCTCACAGGTCAAAAGAGGAAAAAAATAATTGTTTGTTTGTTTTTCCTGGAAAGGTAGGAGGCATGTTGGATATTAGGAAAAACTATTTCACTAGGAGGGTGTGAAGCACTGGAATGGGTTACCTAGGGAGGTGGTGGAATCTCCTTCCTTAGAGGTTTTTAAGGCCTGGCTTGACAAAGCCCTGGCTGGGATGATTTAGTTGCTTTGAGCAGGGGATTGGACTAGATGACCTCCTGAGGTCCCTTCCAACCCTGATATTCCATAATTCCATGCTTCCATGTCAAGGGCTAGCTGATCCCTGTGAGAAGACCAAACCCGATGCCCCTGTGTCAGAGCAGGTGGGCCCAATTAAGCTAATTAAAGGGGCAGACACACCTGGAGTTATAAAAGTATCACTGGAGTTATAAAAGGAGGAGGGATAGCTCTGTGGTTTAAGTATTGGCCTGTTAAACCCAGGATTGTGAGTTCAATCCCTGAGGGGGCCACTTAGGGATCTGGGGCAAAATTAGTAGTTGGTCCTGCTAGTGAAGGCAGGAGGCTGGACTTGATGACCTTTCAGGGTCCTTTCCAGTTCTATGAGATAGGTATAGGTATGAATCACAGAGGAGTGGGGCTAACTCCTGTCATGAAGCCCTAGAGCAAGGCACCAGGTGTCCAAGAAGGCTGCCCTGGTCTGCTGTTCCAGCAAAGTAACAGATCTGGTGATAGCAGAGCTGGCTGAATAAGGACCAAGAAGGATGAGCTGAGGAACTGTTGTGTTGATTTTGCTTTTGTTTGGACAATAAAGCTATTTAAAGGAGACCAGGTGGGGCAGCATATGCTTGCAAGCTAAGACAAAGCCCTGCCTTGTGACAGGTCATTTTGGTCAATTCAGTTAAGTTTTAAGTTGTGTGTGTGTGTGTCACAAAACATTACTATCCTTTTCAGGTAATGAAAGGATAAGAGAGCTGCACCAAATGTGCTTGGGGTGAAGGGGTCATCCACGCCAAAACTGCAGTCTGACATGGTTGGATAGCTGTGGCTGGACTGGGAGAGTGAAAGAGAGACTCCTGTCTTCTGGGTAGGGTGAAAGCCTGGTGGCAAGGACTTTGTTCAGGGTTGTATATGCCTTTTTGATGACTTTGCGAAGAGGTGATGAGTCTGTCACTAAATAGGATTAGAAAACATTCCTTAGTCATTTTTGTGATTCTTCTCCGAATTCTCTCCGATTTATAAACATCCTTCTTGAATTGTGGACACCAGAACTGGACACAGTATTCCAGCAATGGTCATACCAGGGCCAAATAGAGGTAAAATAACCTCTCTTCTCCTGCTTTAGATTCTCCTGTTTATGCATCCAAGGATCATATTCACCCTTTTGCCACAGTTTCACACTGGAAGCTCATGTTCAGCTGATTAGCCGCCATGACACCCAAATCTTTTTCATAGTCATTGCTTCCCAGGATAGAGTCCTCCATCTTGTAAGTATGGCCTATGTTCTCTGTTCCTAGATGTACACATTTACATTTAGCCATATTAACATGCATATTGTTTCCTTGCACCCAGTTTACCAAGGAATTCAGATTGCTCTGTAGCAGTGATCTGTCCTCTTCATTATTTACCATTCCCTCATTTTTTGTGTCCTCTGCAAACTCAGTGGTGATCTTATGTTTTCTTCCAGGTCATTCATAAAAATGTTAAATAGAGTAGGGCCAAGAACCAATCCCTGCAGGAATGTACTAGAGAGATATCCTGTTCATAATTTGATGATGATTCCCTCTTTATAGTTGTTTGAGACCTATCACTTAGCCAGTTCTTAATTAATTAATGTGTGACATGTTAATTTTATCTTAGTTTTCAATCAAAATGTAATAGGGCACCAACTCAAATGCCTTACAAAAATCTAAGTATATTATGTCAGTGCTGTTACCTTTTTCAACTAAACATATAATCTCATCAAAAAAGATATCCAGTTAGCTTATCAGGATCTATTTTCCATAAACCATGTTGATTGGCATTAATTATTCCTTATTATTCCTTTGATTCCCTATTAATAGAGTCCCATATCAGCCATTCCATTTTCTTGCCCAGAATTGTTATCAGACTGTTAGCCTATAAATACACAGGTCATCCCATTTACCTTCTTTAAAACATTAATACAATATTAGTTTTTTTCCAGTCTTCTGGAACTTTGCTGATGTTCTAAGCTTGACTGATTCAAAAACATTAACAGTCCAGCAAGCTCCTCTGCCAGCTCTTTAAAAACTCTTGGATACAAGTTATCCAGACTGGCTTCTTTAAAAATGCCTAACTATGCCTAGTAGGGTATGTCTATACTCGGGGCCAGCTCTAGGTTTTTTGCCTTCCCAAGCAAAAAAAAAGAGGTGGCCGGAATGCCGGCCCTGAAATTGTGCCGTGCTTGGTTTGCTGGTGCCTAGAGCCGGCCCTGCTATACAGCAGCATGTCTGAGAGGCGACATCTACAGACTCAGGCTCACACTACAGCACTGAAAACTGCAACATAGACATTGTGGCTAGGGTTTGAGGGCTGGGAAGCGGGGTGGGCTTCAGATCCCAAACTGCAATGCATACACTTCTGTTTTTTAGCACCATAGCTGGAGCCTGAGTCTGTAGATCTGGGCTCTGAGACTTACTGCTCTGGGTTTTAAAACAAGTATATACATACCATCAGAGCTTGATAGTGGTTAAAAGCTGGGCCTCTGCTCAGACAGGGAGACACTTGAGAGGCAGAAACGGCAGGATTTGCTCAACCCCAGTACTGGAGGGACGTCTGGGGAAAAGAGTGCCTACTGAAATGTGGAAGGAAAGGCTAAGGGTTCGGTAAGATACAACCCTTTTCTTCTGTCTTAAGTTCCAGTGGATAAATAATTAATACTTTGTTTCGAACAAACTCTTCTGTCACTGCATTTTTGCACTATTCACAGCTCCTGGAGTGAGGCCTATACCAGGGAAGTCTATGGACGTGTTTCATTTTGATTTCAAGCATTTTGTAATTTTTTACATTTGTTTTAAAAATGTGAAGGAAATAGCAAACAAAAATCATCTCGAACTGAATGAACAAAAAACATTTTGACTTCTTCAGAATATTTTTTGTGTTTTTTTCCCCATCATGAGCAATTCAGCAGAACAGCCGCAAAATCTGTGAAATGTTTTGGTATCACTGAAGCTTCATTTTTCTTACACACAAAGTTTCAGCCAAAATTTTTTGCCCAGCTCTAGCTTAAAACCTAGTTGGACCTGCTGAGGACTCATGGTTGGTAAATCAGAAGTGCTGTGACCAGTTTAAAAGTGGGGTGAATAGCAGGATTCCACCCTGGGAGAAGAACAGGAACGGGCTTGTCACTTGGAAGGAAGAAAAAGAGAGACTAAGTGAGAGGTCAAAGGTCCAGTTCATCCTGGAATTGTAATACAGGGGATGCAGCGCTCCTTGTTTTTCTATATAACCGATTTAGTTTTATATTTACTGCTACTTGACTTAAGGGCAGAGCAAATCCCTCTGTTCTCTTAGTATTCAAATACTGAACCTTTGTCAGGCTGCAAACTTTATTGTATCTTTTAAAAGCTGCATACCTTGCATTTCCAATTTTAAAAAAAATATTACATAATTCCAGCCATACCGTATTATTGAGCAGCTCAGCAGAAGCTATTTACCTGTTTATGAGAATAGTTTACCTTCTGCCATGGCAGTAACAAATGTTCACCTGAGCAGCAGTTTGTTCACCTCATTTCTGAAAAGATCCCTCCTGAACAATTTCCATTGGATTAATTTTAATTTATGACTAACCAGTCTGCTTAGATTTTATTTTCCTAAAAGCTGGAATTTCAAGAGTTCTTTACCTTCACAGGCAGAGATAAATCAAAACATTTAATGAAACCTGAGAGAGAACCTGCAGTTGAAAAAAACCCTTTCCACTCAGAACAAAAAGTGTCTTCGTATAAGTTACATGAATATCCCTTTCATTTGAGAAATGCTCACTCAGAGCCAAATGATGCCCCACCATGTCATGTTGTTTCTAGGGCTCCCAGAGTGACTCGATCCAGGATTACTAGGAGTAATGGAATGAAATTAAGAAAGGGGGACTATAGGCTGAATATCAGGAAAAAATGTCTTCACGCTCAAATATGTTGTATGGAATAAGCCTCTGTCACCCTAAGAGCATCCCCATTCCAGAGGGCAAGGGGCTCACTGGTATCTGCTAATGAGGTTCAGCTGGCCTGACCAGTTCAGTGTATCCCATTTCACTTATGTCATAATCTGTTTCTAATAAGGGCTGTGTAAGGTATCACTGGAAAACCAGTAACACACTGAGCATTAATAGTCTTGTATGGGGTATGTACAGTAAACACACAAAGGGCTATGTACATGTAAAGGAAATATGGCCTTAAAATGTGTTTGAACCAGACAAGTCTGGGGAGTGGGTAAACAGATTTTTTTTTTCCAGACAAAGAAAAGGCAGATTTCTCCATCTTGGTGCACTCACAGACAATTGGCAATCACAGTCAAGTGGTCATTCACTGGCATATCAGGTTTCAGGGACAGATCAACTTGCATTGCAGAATGTACCAGGGGAAAGAAACCAACCTGGAGTCTTCTCCATCAGGCCTCATGGCACCTGGATCACAAAGGACCTGAGCACTTCAGACTTTGTGGGAGATCCTGTTCAAGGAGATGGGCAGCTATCTTGCTGGAAGGAGGTGCGGTGAGAATATTCCCTTGAATCAAGGCTACAGATTGGTTAAGGCTTAGTCACTAGAAAGCATTTTTCACTTTTATTTCCTTGTCACCGTTTCTGACTTTGTCTCTTATACTTGAACTCACTTCAAACCTCTCTCTCTCTTTTATTTAATAAATTCTGTGTTATTTTTATTTTAAATCAATCCAGTGCTAGATTTGATTTTGGAAGTGATTTAACTCCAGCTAAAGCAACAAGCTGCTGTGCTTTTGCCTCTTTAAAGGAGCAATGAACCTTGTTACTCTTCTGAATGTTTCAGGAGAGGGCTGGACACTTCAGTTAGCATCTTGGTCAGCAGTTACCTTGTCAAAATGCTGTAGCTCCCCATCCATGGATATTCTTCCCCTAAATAATGTATTTATTATTTGTTTTCTAGTAATGTCTAAAAGCACCAGCCAAGATCAGGGCCTCATTGTACTAAGAATTGTACAAACTCAAGAGTAAGTGTCCCTGCCCCAGAGAGCTTGTAATGTAAATAAATGATTGGATCTCTTTGGAGGAGTGTTCACTGAGAATCTTTACAGATGTAGATGCATGAGAAAACCCAAGATGGAAGTTCTTCTAGATAGCCTACAAACCACCACACATACAAGTTAAGTGCATATTCTTAATTTGAATCCTTCCCAGATAAAATACATATGCAAGTAGTGCAGCATATTCCCATTGATTCTGAATCAGTGATTTCTTTCTAAAATGGGAATATGATATGCAGAATATTTCTAATTTTATATAGCAGAGCTGATGTCTATGTCTAGAGTATGCCTATCTAAACTACTTAAAAATAAAAGCTTATTACTGTCTTCATAGATCCGTTCAAAGTAATATTTTTTAGTACAGCTCAACTGCTTAGCTTACTTTGGTACATTCTGATGCAGTTTGTTCTAAACAAGTCATGTCCACTATTCTAATATGACATGAAGCCTGATAGAAAAATCTATGATCGATTATAGGAGCAGGACAAAGAGATATGAGAAGAAAGCAATGCAGAAGAACAGATATCCATCACTGTTTAGCAATGAGACTAAAGAAGGTAGCTAGTCATATTATAGAATTTGAAGTTAATGTAGCACATCTTTTTGCTGTGTGTAGGTAAACACTCTATGCACTAGACAGTTTGTCTTACAGACTGACTGATTTGGTATGAAAAGTGGATTCTGAAGTATGGGTTTTGTTGGAAGTGAACAAAATAAACCATTGTTTTGTTAACTTGAAAATCACTTATCATGTAATAAAGAATACTTTCCAGCTGTTTGACTGTTGCTTACTAAAATTATTTTTAAGCTCTTAAAACATTTGATAGTTTACAACTTAAAAATAGCAGAATACTAAATATGGATGAGGAAATACCAAAATATATTGATTAGAATGAAATAGCAAAGCAAGTCTACTGGCTTTTTAATGTCAAATTAAACTGGTTTTTGTTCTTGGTTGGAAATTCATATTTCAAAAGAAATTAATAATTGAAGGTCAAATTTTGGTATCTGTGATACCAGTGGGTGTTTTGCTATCAGCCTCAGTGGAACTAAGTTATAGCCTTTGAGCCTAATCCATTCCCTCTAATCACGTATGTCTGTGCCTTTCTCTATAAATTGTTATCTATATAGCCAGGAGATAAATTGCATTGGGCATGCACTTTTGGCTAGATCACCTGCACTCTAACCACAAATCCATGGAGATTTATTCTAACTTTCTAAATCCTTTGAAACAGCTTCCACAAGCTGCTATATATTTTTTTCCTTTAAGAAAACACACTCAACCTATTAGAGAAACATTTTCATCTCCTCCCAAATTATAGGCTGGACAATACTAAATCCTATATTAGTTGAAGATATGATTTTGCAGTAAAATGATATAAAAAGTGTAATAATATATATGTACAGTACCAGGGGCGGCTCTAGGGATTTTGCCGCCCCAAGCATGGCAGGCAGGCTGCCTCCGGCGGCTTGCCTGCGGAGGGTCCGCTGGTCCCGCGGCTTCAGCGGACCTCCCGCGGGCGTGCCTGCGGGAGGTCCGCCCAAGCTTCGGGACCAGTGGACCCTCCGCAGGCAAACCGCCGGAGGCAGCCTGCCTGCCGCCCTCGCGGCACTGGCAGACCGCCCCCGGCGGCTTGCCGCCCCAAGCATGCGCTTGGCATGCTGGGGCCTGGAGCCGCCCTTGTACGGTACTCAGCCATTATGAGCAAGATGGGGCCCATGGCCTGATCCTGGCTCCAGCTCCATTGCTGTGCATATGGGCATAGGGGGAATATGGGCAGAGTCAAAATTTGTTTTGTCCCCTGTTGCATGAGAAGTAGGCTGCTACTCATATAGATGTCTCAGCAGAGGGGAACTGGGAGTGAGATGTCCTGCTCAGCAGCAGGCAGATGTTGGGGAGCCAGTTGTGGTTCTCTGATCCCATGGAGCCAGGGCCGGCTCCAGTCACTAGCATCCCAAGCAGGTGCTTGGGGCAGCAATCTGCAAGGGGCAGCAGTCTGTGTGTTTTTGCCGCCCCAAGCAGCGCGCCGAATTGCCGCCGGATGGCGGGGGCAGTCCGTGTGCCGTTAGGGTGGCTCGCGCGTTTCGCGGCGGCAATTCAGCAGCAGATTCTATGTTCAGTTGCCCGCAGCGGCAATTCAGTGGCTTCTGTCTTCTGACTGAAGACAGAATCTGCCACCGAATTGGCACCGCCGCAGAAAAGCACGTGCCACCCTAACGGCACACGGACTGCCCCTGCCGTCAGCAGCGGCAATTCGGTGCGCTGCTTGGGGCGGCAAAAACAGTACAGCCAGCCCTGCATGGATCTATGCCAGATGCAGTATTAGTCTGAGCATTCCAGAGGCTGCTCTAACATACACTACTAGGAAATGGGCCCTTTGGAACTGAATGCCAGTGGAGGATCAGTGTTATTTAAC